>NW_024609838.1:31061924-31135898 GCF_016920785.2 Ixodes scapularis | reverse complement strand
GGCAAATCACCTCCCGCTGTTTAAAATCTAAAGCTCGCCTCGGCCGGCGGAGTCAATCGCCAAACCGACCGCCATCTTTTTTTTTTTTTCTTATGCTTTTAAAGATTTGTGCGCGCATGCTCAGTGACGTCGAGGACGAACCGTTCGCGTCCAAACGACTCACTAAAATACCCCAATACCAGTGGACGGTTACCGACATTCCCAACGTGGGAAACTCGTCTGCGTCACACAAAAATGTAGGTTGTTTTTTTTCTTTTCTTTGCTAAAGACGATTACGTCCTAAGCGACTATGCACGTCGTTGATCCTCAACCTGTGCAATTAATTACTCCACCGCCTTGTTTTCTGTCGTTTTTTCTCAATACCGCAACTTCGCCGTCTATGTTCTTTTTTTCTTCCTGCGAACTTTACAGCGAGAGCCCGAACTGTGTCGGTTACACAAGACCGGTTTCTGGGTTAAGGTGCGCACCCACCGACCAAATTACAGGCTCCGCGAGCTGATCAAGTCCGTTCGGTCCGAGTGCCAGTTAAGCAGTTAATCGAGAAAACAAAAAGAAAAACAAAAGAGACTTTGAATTAGCCCAGCGCGTATATTAACCCACCGGAGTGCAGCTACCGCGCAGACAGACTCGCATACGTGACATCCTTTGGAAGCCCGCCGCCACGGCGCTGCACTCGTATTCTTTTCCTGGCCTCGAAAGCCATGAGTATACGTACCTACGAGCTGGTCGCCATTTTTCATTTCCATGACAAACGACGTGGGGTAATGCATCCGTGCCTTGTTCTTTTTTTTCTTTCTCCGTTCTATTCGCCTCTGGCCTTCGAGTCCGGGGGCTTAAAGCGTATTGATTGATCGTCCGTGGTTGCGACGCCGTTGCCGCGACGACTTAGATTCGGGTGTTACGCACAAAGTGAAATGTCGAGATTCCGAGTCGGGCACATTCATTATGTCTTCGTCGAGATTGCGACTGTGTGCGTTGAATGTTGCGTTCCGCGAGAGGATCACACCATTCGCGCAGTAGCGTTTTTGACCATACGTTGCGGGGGATTATTGGGACATCCATAATCCGAGGGGCAGCTTATTAGCGTGCGGTACCGGCAGCGCACGCGACCGAAAACGTCACCGCAATCGGCCTTTTGCAATTGGTCAAGCGGCCACTAGCTATGACGTGTTTCGCAGGATTTATATATATTCCCCTTTCGTCGACGGAAATAACGGCAGTGTCAGAGTCAGGCTCGTAGGTTGTAGAGTATAGCGTGCGATGGCTACGGGCTTCCATCACCATCGACAACTTGCCGACGTCCGCAACTGATGATAAGTAGCCAGGATCATAACTTGTGAAATCACGGTATGGCAAACCTTGGTCGTGACGTCACGAATGAGGGAGCTGAGAGGGCGCCACCGAAACATCTCGGCGCTAATACAAGGGATGTCTGGGCAACTTGGAGTAGCATCTCGATGTAACGTAGTCAAACGCTACTCTGTGAACGGGCCTTGAGCCGCCGCGTGGAAGCAGTGCAACGTACGCAGCGTCTGGTATAATTCAGTATAGAACACACGCATACCACCAAACTGTGATGTAAAGAAAGATAGTAGGTACTTTTAGCACACCATTACCGTGTTCCGCGTACTGCACTGTACAGGGGCCTTTGAAGCATGCTTTTAAGCGCGTGCCCGTGGGATACCGTGCTCCGGTAGTGCGGTACGCTAAACGGGGTAACGGTTTGCTAAACGTCCCCAGTAAAAGGATATGCTCAGTTTGAAACACCCACCGGGTACCGGGCGTTTCATAGAACGCCGTTTCATGGAACAAGGGACATTTCACCGAGCACAGATTCATTGAACGCCGTCTCATGGAACGCCGTTTCATCGAATCCCTTAACGCCGTTTAATCGACTTTCACTTCACAGAATGTTCGAGCACTTCAGTGCTTTTTAGATGTTCACCCTCGCGTTCGAGATGTTTTCACGCTGCTGTCGTATCACCAGAAATATACTTACTACCCTGGTCACTTTTTCACCAAAAGTTTGGTTACTGAATCATAGAACATAATAAAAACTTGCGTGACATATTTATCTATTTACTTGTGTTTCCATTCTATCCTAGGAGCTTCCTTTCTAAAAACGTAGGTTGAAAAGCCGAAAGGTCCAAGGTTCTGCCTATTACGAAAACAATAAACAAAGACGAGAGACAAGTCTTTTTTTGTTTCATGTGACATGGAGACAGCCCATTGCTTCAAGGACGGCTTCGTACTTGAAACAGAGTATGTGTCTTCAAGGACGAGGGTACACCCTTGAAGGGATGCAACCTCGTCAGTGAACCCGATGACCATAGGTTTCATAAAACGTCAAGGCGCTGTTCCCGTTTATTATTGGACACCCCATTACCAGCACAAGTAAATATTTACTACGAAGTAGAAATGAAAAGTGTAACGAAGCAAATAAGATTTCTTAATATTAGTTCCCTTCTCTGTAGGAAAACAAATGCCTGCTGTCCTTCCGGTTTTCGAAAGCTGTTTCCTATATCAAAATTTGGATTGGGCTGGTTGGTTCATTGTAATCTGGAAGACTTAAAAGCGCATAAAACACGGACTACAAAAAAACACATACAACACGGGCCAGTCCGTGTTGTATGTGTCTTTTCCTCGCCCGTGTTTTTTGCGTTTTTAAGTCTTTCAGATCATTAGATCAGAAGTTCCTACTGGTATTCGGTGAAACGGCGTTCAATGAAATGGCTTTCGATGAAATGGCTTTCGATAAAGCGGCTTCGATGAAACGGTATTCGACGAAAGGTCCGGACCCAACACGCACCGATGCATAAGACGTCATGGTGCACATCTACGTCGGAGTCCCAGAAATACTTGCTCGAGAAATCAACGAAAGCAACCGTCCAGTCCCCACTTTGCCGACTGCTTAGAGATTCTCGCGGTCCACTCCATTGTAGCGTCTTCCTTTCGGAACTCGTGCACAGACGATTGCAAGCGGAGCAGGGGCGTATTTATGGGTCAGGCTTCGGGGGAGCGGTGTAGCATTTGGCAGGCGGGAAGGGGGGGGGGGGGGGGGGGGTCTCGTCTCTCAGGTCTGTTTTCTTTACGTAACATTTGTTACTAATCATTTCTTCCTGAAAAAAGCTAGTGTATGTCGATATTTCATTAACAAAAAGTTTACCTTGGTAGCTTTAACAATCCCCCCCCCCCCTTTCCCCCAAAGCCATGGCGGCGGAGTGACTGGCCGCCGCCATGTCTGTGCTCGTGCGAGCATACCCGTGCAATTGCAAGCTTGCCAACGTTACGGTCACGCGCACGCTTTGCCTGCTTACGCACATGGGCACTAGCCGGGCCGCGTGCATCTTATGTGCGGGAACATACATGCCATAATACGGCAAGCAACAACAAGCGTGCAGCTGCTTTCCTTAACATTCTTTTTTTTTTTCTTCTTCTCGCACTGTACCTCGACGGCCGCGCTTCTTCAATTCTTCAAACTCGCGTGCAGACAGCTCTCTCGAGTGCTCGGCCTTGAACCCTGCAGGCAACGTCAGCGCGCGCACCTTCGCGAAAAAAAACAAAACAAAAAACATCGGCGAAGTCGAGGCGCAGGATATAAACACGAAAAGTGAATGGCGGATATCCCCTCCACTTCTTTTTTCCTCCCCTTTTTATTTTTATCGAATTTATTTGTTTATTCGTAGTCGCCTCACCTTCAAGGCGGGGGTGCGCCCCGACCAAACCTTCCCACCGTAACATCCGTGTGACGCTAAACTAAAAACAAACGACAAGGAATTCCTACTTTGACGACGTTACTAAACAAAAAAGAGAAAAAAAAAAAAAAAACGCGCATAAACAAGCTTTTCCGTTTCCTCTCGGCTACAGGCAGGTAGTAAGGTAACTTAAAAATGGCTGCCGTCCCTCGAGCTACACTCTCTCCTTTTTCCTCCGGGATAATCCGTGATGCGTTACAGCAACCGCAAATTCCAACTGGGAAGGGGGGGGGGGGGGGGGGGGGGTTGAGGTGGCTGGGATGTCCGTAATGTCCGTGACTTGGGGTGCGGAGGGGGGGGGGGGGGGGCGGGGGGGGGGGCTGAACACTGAACTCCAGGGACGTTGTCGGTCATAAAAAAAGAAAGCCGATACTAACCACGCGTGCAGGAGGTAGTTACTAAACGCAGATAAAGCTTAAGAATGGCCGCCCCTTTTCCCGAGCCAGCATCAGTGAAACGTTAAAACAACAACCACAAACTTTCAGCGTGGTTATAAACACCCAACAACAAACAAAACAACAACAACAGAGACTTGTGGAAGCTGCTGCGCCTAATAAGTGGAGTCCAGGTTTGGTGTACTAGTAGCGACATCCGCGGAGGTCGCTACCATCCATCGGAGCCAATCCAATGCCGTCCGTCACGTGACCTTTGTCACGTGACGCGTAGTCACGTGACACAGTCACAGCGCTGGATTGGCTGGAATGGCTCGTAGTTTCCGACGCGGTACATCGTAGTAAACTTGTCGATGGCCGCTCCTTTTCTAAAAAAAACAAGAATTAAACGTTAAAAAACAAAAACAAACAAAAAGAAAACGAACTTTTAGCGATGTTGTAAACGCGCCCCCAAACAAAGATCCAAGCAACGACTCGTGGAAGCTGCACCTAATATGCGGAGTGCAGGTTTTAATAAAACTTCAATATAAAAAAAAAAAAGTAGAAAAAAAAATGGCCGCCACCATTGCTTTGGCAGCCACTCTCCCCTCTCGCAAGCCACGACGAGTTCTTCGCCAGAAATGGGCCGTGCCCTGCGGTGCTTCTTATCCTCCGTTGCACCACTTAAAAGCAGCTGACAGTGCGATGGAAGCTACGCGTTCGCCGGACCAATCAAACGCTTCCCATTTTCATCGCCTGACCCCGCTTTCTACGCGTACAGGTATGGGAGGGGAGAGGGATCAGGTGGCGAAGGAGCGCGACGTATAGGACTGGGTCAACGAGCACGTAACTTCCATCGCACTGTCAGCTTAGGGCTGACAGGGAGACTCTTCCACACCCTCAACGGGCACTTGACGTTCCACTACGTCGCTTTTTTGAACCTGCCAGACCAAAAATTTCGTCGCTGCCAAGTTCCTTTCTTCTTGTTTTTGTGTCTTTTTCTAAATATTGTTTTGGCGCGTTTCTCCCGGTGACCCAGCGCTCTCCCGGCATGTCTCGACGTTCTAAATTGTAGGGTTTGGGAGGGATGGTGGTGGTTGTTGTGGCAGTGGAACGGCGGGATCTTCCTTTCCCCCCTCCCCTCCCGTCAAATTTCTGCTTCTTCGGCGGAAGGCGAGGTTTTTAACCCGCATTCTTTGCCCTGTGAGGTCTATGTGTGTGTAGATACGGGAATTGAAAAAAAAAAAAAAAAAAAGCAACAAAGATGAAACATGGAGATTCACCACCTTCCGTGGGAGAATCCGTTGCTACTGTCGGCTCCGAGGGTTATATTTAGGCTCGCCAGTTTTACAGCTGCAACTGCAAGAGATAGACCGACGCACAGGGTCTATCAACGTTGCGGAGATATAGCTGACTAAGAAAAAAGGGAGATAAAAGCGTGCGAATGCGTATATTTCACCCGTCTCGGGGTTTTTTCCAACGAGTCACTTGTCTCATCAGCTCGAGTGAAATCTCCTTTTCTCTGCATTCGGCTATGTTTTGGACGACGGAATCTCGGGTCTTACTTCAACGTGCTTCGAGCTGCGTGTGAGTTTTTGCGGACACGCCAAAGCTCGGGCAAACTTGCGCAGTTGTTTCCTCGCGCGCGCTCCGCGACACTTGGTTGCGCCCGTGTAGAGCGAAGGGGTCTCTCCGTTCCGCTGTTCGACTGGGTGTTGCCCCGAGGCGGCGGAGTCGGTTCCGGTCTCTCGGTCGACCTCGAGACGCTGGCCTCGTTTCCGTCTCGATGCGACGACGTCCATTAAACTTCCTCCCCTCGCAGTTGCGGCAACGGGCGGTTACGTGGGTCGCCCGATATCCAGACCGCGGCACGGCGCGACCGATACTCGAAGGTCCGATCGCGTGGTGGTCAATGGCGGCGGCGGCGGGAACGCGCGCGCCGACTTCCGCGGATCCTTATAAGGCCGCGTCCGTTGTCGGCGCAAACGCTTCGATTCGATTTGCAGTCTCGTAGAAACATATATACACGGTGTTTGATTTTACTTCTCATGAATACTGCAATAACCCAAGCCCGTGAAACTTTTCCACAGCCAGTGAGAAAAACCTCACGTCAGGCAAACACCACCACCACCACCACCACCACCACTTCAAACAAAGTCATAAAAAAAAATGCCCTTGAAAAGTAAACAAACGCGGCATGTGCAAGGGCAGTTACACGGCAAGGGGGAAATAGGATAGGCAGCCAACCCTCACGATAAGTCGGCTAATTAACTTTTAATCCACTTTTTGTGTAGTGAAAACAAGCAAGTGGTTCCAATTAGAAACCTGCTGAGCGTCATCGAAACCACCCAGACAGTTTTAGGGAGACTTAAAGCGATAACCCAAGACGGCCCATTGTACCGCAAGGTCACGTGTGTCTCGAACCACCCGTTGAATCACCTTCTGCGCATGCATGCAGTAGGTTTCGACCGCAAAACATGCGACGCCGCGCACGCGTCCACAACCGGGGACTCTTCATTTTTCGCCTGGCCGATATAACCGCGGTGGGAAGGTGCGCATACTACGCAACACTTCCAACAAAGTCTCCTAACGAGTTTTCTCCTTTTTCCCCCTTCCGTCGTCTCCTCGATGATTCGAGGCTCGGCACTCTCTTCCGACACTCATTTGACGACCTCTACACCAGGCCGTCCCACACGACGCGAGACCTCCCCTCGCGAGCGTCCCCTTGCGTCATCCGCGCTCGCGTCCTCACTTTAAAGTGCGCAGCTACGTTTACAATTAGCCCAAGCGGAAGGCCAAACGTTTCACGCACGACACCTTTGCTACCGCACGCACGCACTGCACGTCTTCGCAGCAAGCTCACGATCGCCGAAATTGCACGACTGTCGTGCCGGTTTTTTCTTGTTCTTATTTCGCGTTGCCATCTTTTCTACCCGAGAAGCGGGTACACGGAAGCAGCAACGTGCGAGTCTCCGCGCCTCGCGCGATTTTCAAAACAGGTCACGTGACACACAAGAGAGGCCAGCATATAGAGGAATTTCACACGCGCCTCGTTATTGATGCCGCTCACCGGGATTCTCTACGTCCTTGCCGTCTCTCTTGGCCGTTTTACAAAGTCCTTCAATCAACGCGGCCGCGAGCGCGCTTCGACGGACGCATCCCATTGTCCAGCGCAACATCCTTTGTTTGCAAACGAGGGACCTTTGTTCCTTTTGTTCGAAGCGCCTTTAAGCCTTGGGTGCCGCCGCAACGGTGTTTCGTAAGCCACCTTCTCCGCAAACTTTCACTAAGCACGGTCTCACGATGTTCTGCGGCTTGAAGATCACGTGACGGTTTCTCGCTCGCCCGATTGGTCAACTCAGCTCGGTGACGCAGCCCATTCTCGACGCAGCATCGGCTCAGCTTTCCTTTGGTCCGTGTTTAAAGTTATGCGGCGTACAAACAGCGTGAGTTTGCGCCTGTCCGATCCCCTTTAGCCGCTTGTATTTTCCCCCTCGTTAGCCTGGCACGCTTTCGACGTGCATTTGCTTCGGCGGCCTTGTCAGGACTCAAAAGGCCTTGTCGTTTCCTCCGAGGGACCTGGAAAGCGCGCCTCGTTTGTGCGCAGCTAGAAATCGGCGAAACGATGCCAGGCCACGCTGCTCACTGATGTATGAGGAGGGCATGTCATTTTGTTGGCCTTTGGCAACGGGGGACTGTGATTTGGGAGCCAAATGAAATAAACTCGTGCGTAGCGTGGGAAAGCAGACAGAGGATACCGAGTCCTGCGTGTTGTTGTGGGCCCCTTGCCTTAGTCTTCAGCACATGCCATCCCCAGGCTCGGATTTCCTGTGCAAGTATAGCTGCTGTCGCACTTCCGCAGCCAACGTCTGCTTAATAGGTGTATAAACTGTTAAATGACTACTACATTACTACTACTATTACTACTACTACTATTGCTACTACATTTCTACTATTACCATCTCAGCTAGCCTGTGCTCTGTGCCCCACAACAAGGTAACTAAGCAAAAAAAAAAAAAAAAACATAATGCTTTAGTTTTAGGCGGCATCATAATAGCTTCTGCCCCGCAAAGAAAATCATCTTATGTGAAACGTTAGAGAATGTTAATTTGCCAGTTTTTATCAGCTCCTACCACTTTCGTAGTTCGCTCGAATGCATCATTTGGCGCACCGCAATCTCCTTTCAAGAAACGCCACCCTCTAGGCCCGATTCGACGTCGCGTAAACACAGAACCCAAGGCCTTCTCCGAAAAAAAGCAAGGTTTCGTGAACACAGACGCCCCCTGCGATGGCCGTTGTAACACCAGACAAAGGCGAAAACTAAAACCACGCAAGAAGGTATACGACCATCAAAATGAATAGCCCAGGGCTTTGAAACGTTTACCTCGGGAAAACATCGGTTCAACACATGCCCAGACAGACTATATACCGCTACATCGGCCCATTCAGAGGGGTGGGCGCGGTTCTCCGCGATGAAACCTTTCCGGCCACGGGTGTAAAGCTGCAATTACCAGCGACGGCCGGGCGTCAGACGCTTCGTTCTGTTTCATTAAAGACGGTGTTCGGCGGCATGCCCCTTGGGCGATGGCCGTCCAATACGCAGAAAGCCGCCAAAGGCTAAAGCGAGCGTATGTCTGGCAAAACGTTGTCACGATTAACGGGGGGTCGTATACGTTTCGAACTTATCGAGGTGTCGGTGTGCTCGTAAACCGGTCACGTCGCATGGGAACAAGAGGTCGAGGCACGTATAACAACGCGGGAGAAATATAGCCGAACCAGGTTGCCGCGTACTGGCGCTAAAACTAATTGACTCGGTGAAAACCACCGACACGTATTGAGCGAGGGGGAGCATTCGCAGACGTCATCACCTTGTGATCGGTTTGGACTCGGGTCCAATGAACGACGGATGTTCGGTTTCTGATCAACCGCAAATCAAACAGCCGATGCCTGATATCGGGTTCAATCAAACAGCATGCATAGGTCTGAGACGGGGACCTTGAGGCTCGGGACCAATCGACACAGTCAAAGACACATCTCCAGGCTCGGGTCTAATAAGCGGGAGATGTTCCGAATCGGGCCCAATCAACGACGGACGATCGCGGGCTCAGGTCCAATGAACTACGGGTGTTTGGGATTGAGTTTCAGCGGCAGCAGATGTTCGGGATGGGGTTCAGTCAAAAGCAGGTGCTCGTGCCCGACTCCAGTTAGCGGCAGATGTTCGGGCGTTCGGTCTAATCAACGGCAGTTGGCTGTCTGGGTTCGGATCCAATTATTATGTCAACGCCGTTGTAATGTGGTGACATTTCGTGGTGAGTGAGGAGGAACCTTGCACACTGAAAACTTTGTAAGCTCGCGCTCTCTAACCACGAGAACGACCCGAGAGAGTGGTCGACGCCATCGGTCTCGATAGCAGGAATTCGATGACTCCGGCGGTCCCGACCGCGCGTGTGACGTTTCGATTTCACAGGCTCGTCTGCTTTCACAACGTTTCAACTTTCACCTCCGTAATCAGGAGACGATGGCGAACAATGCAACAAGAAATACAACGGGCCCATTCCGCGGGGATAGCCGCCATTTGCCTTTGCCGATGTAAAAGCAATCCTTACAAAAACATATTTCAGGCAGTCTATAGAAATCCCATCCACATTTTAACGACTCACAATTTCCCATCCAGTCATGACGCCCTAGCGACAGTTTTCAACCGATTTTCTTCGAGCTTTCTTTCCACCGAAGTCTATATAGTGAGACGATAAAAATGCTATAGAATTTCTATCATCACGTCTCTTTAAGACTTTTTGTCGACATATTTTATATAATTTTGTATAGACTAGACTCGATAGAATAATAATACGTAGTGCGGAGAAGCGACATCACACCCAGTTGGAACCTCCTTGCAGAGACTGTTTTCTGGACTATGTCAAATAATTATCGCCTATTGCAAGGCTTTATAGTTGGAGATACGGTTCCTCAACAGTTTGAAACCACACTTCGTATAAAGTATTGGCGAGAAAAAAAAAAAAAAAGCAATATAGTTGTAATCCTTCGTAACTTCCAATGTGGTTCTCGTTTAAATGATTGTCTTTCAAGTCCATATACGGCAATAAAACACTGAACACTAATAAAAAAAAAATGGTTGCGTGCTTGTTTATACCGCCTGAACTTAGTCTGCCTCAACGGGCGACGTGTCTCAGCTGTTGATGAGAAATTTAGCCAGTGTAGTACAACAGCAAGCCTGGGGTCTTTAACGTGCATCACGCAGTAGTGATACCCTCCGGCACGATGCTCATCCAGATCGAAACGGGCAGGGGTGAGGACAACACCACAGAACGACTAGTGTTATGAGTGCTACTTGGAGTCCGTATTCGTCAATTTCGCGTATCAATGGCGAATGCATGTTTCTATGCATGCATATGGACAAACCTAATAGTAAGGTTGAGGATTAATTTTTTCTCTCTCGAAAAACTGGCTAATTGTCTATGAAAATGGGATAGAAAAGTTGTAAGAATCTTTATCTGTTTCCTATAAACTTTTTATCCAATCACTATTCACTAAGTTCTATAGAAAGTCTAAAAAAAAAAGGCCCGAAAGTGGGCAAATTTTCTTTTTTTAGAATATCTATGCGGAGCGAAAGTTCGTCTGCTTCTTTTGCAACGGTTGTGGTGACGTCAGAAAGCCGGGCTCTGATTGGTTCTGATTGAAGGATAGTGGGTAGACCTCAAGGCAGCTTGCTTTGACGTCTACCCACTATCCCTCAATCACCCAATCAGAGCTCGGCGTTGTTCTGACGTCACGCGACTTTTGCGCAAGGAGCAGACGATCTTGCTCGCCGCATAGCCTCTACAATATTCTCTAAAAAAGAATCAGCAGAAAGTGGAGAAATATTTTTGCAAGGGGTAACGCTTCGCGAAGTCGCCGTTTTTGTTTACTTGCCTTCCCCGAAGAAATATACGTTGGGCTACTATCGTGACGGCCGGCATCGCTAAAACTGTCCGGCTTATTCTTTCCCACAAAGGAATTGTGGCTGCGTTTATACTTGACGTCGTAGCTTCGAGCCGATGACATATTCCAATACATTTCGGTGTTGAGCCGGCGAAATTTCTTTCTCTAGGTTTGGGGACGGGCGATGATGCCTCGGGCCATATACATTATTCATGGTACGCGATATATTAGAGGAAGAGAGAGAGAGAGAGAAAAAAAAACACATAAAAACAACGCAAAATAAGGTTTGCGACCGAGTGCCTTTCGGTGAAAACGTAAACCAAAAAGCTGTCAAGTTCCCTTCGACGCCCAGGGACAGTTCCTTTAATAATAATAGTTCATTCATATTGTAACTCGAGCACGCGCTAAATATATATGCATAGAAAAGGTTTAAAAAAAATAATCTCGCGTAGTTTTTACAAGAAAAAAAAAAAAAAAAAGACCATAACACGGAACTCAACTTGGACTTCATTTTGACGACGGCTTAGGTGGACAAGTTTTAATTAATCGGGACAGAACCTCTAGTTAGTTCTACTTGGTTGTCGTACTTTTTTTTTTTTTTTTAATTTCTGAGAAAGGGATGGTGTAGGACGACAATAACCGAAGGCTCCGAAAGCGAATTCGTATTAGAACATCGTTTTGTATACACGTAAACTCCCAAAAGACCGTTTGCAAGGCCGGCCATGGAAAAGTGCTCAGTGGGTCGATTATGCGAATGTACGGCCCGGTTGATTATACACATGCGCCCCCTATTATATACTCCGTTTCCCTTTACAACACTGAACCGCAGAGGGTACAAGCCGTGGGGCCCAATCCATATCCTCGTAATCAATAACATATGCCATCTAGTCTGTCAGTCTTGATTTCAACAACATATCCCATGGTATTCTATAATCCTATACAGCAATCCTCTCCGTCTTTCATCCATCATCTCTATCATCCTTTAATCCCGTACAATTGTTTTTTAGTACCCATTGTACAAATTATGTATTTGCGTTTTTTTTTCTACAAATTGTAATTTGATTTCTTTGCATTTTTTTTTTTATTCTCCTATGTTACTTTGTTGTTGCTGTTGCCTGCTGGACAAGCAATTCATGTAAACGCGTAACAATGAGTGCTCGTCGGACAGAGCGGGTCTGCCTTTTGACATGTCATCCTAAACTTAACGTACATGACTTTTTTTAACGTTTTTTTATGGGAAAGGGGGAGGGCAGTGACGCGCAAAGTGCGTAGTCACGTGACAAGTTCATTCCCAGCACTCGATTGGCTATAGGGCGGCTCGTAGCGTTGGCCACAGTCCATCGTTAGAGGTAAAACGGAGTAGCTCATATAGCTGGACGCTCGTTTGGCAAACGAGGGGGTCTTAATTATGGAGAAGCAGACAATTTCATTAGGGACTTATTAGCGATGCGTAGCGCGAGATGAGGCCGTTTGCACGAAGCCCATTGTATACGGGGAAGCGAATAGGGAGAGGGGAAAGATCCCGAAGGAAGAAGCGGCAGTGAGGCTCGATGAATGGAGGCACAGCGGCAGGCGGGAACTTGGTCTTGTCACCGGGTACACTCGAACGTCTATTACCCTAAACAATCGGTTTCAATAATTAGATTTTACGTAGTGCTTAATTAAGAAACACGGGGCGTGGCTTACAATGTTCTCACTTCGTGATTCGTTCATCGGCGTTCTTATCTGCTAGCGCTGCAATCTCACTGGCTGCGGAGACATAATGAGATGCATGCACGGAACTCTGCATCTCATTATCGCATTTCGTAAGCTGCCGGTGAGGTCTTTTTGCCCGGTTGTTATTGTCTAAAAAATGTCTGCGCGTCTACTCGCCCGCAAGACACTCAAAGAGCCAATCTCTACTAGGGTGCCTCAATGTCCTTCTGTTTAGGGTGATGCCACCCTTTGTAGTACCCGATGCCGACAGCACGCGCTCACGAGTAAAATACAAAGAAATTGATGAAAACAAAATGTCGCCATAGCACAGTCAGCGCCACAAACGCGTGCAGGGACACGCTCTTTTGAACAAAAAACAAAAATAAATGTGTGGGACAAAATGGCGAGATGTCTCCACCCTAAGCAAAGCGCACATGAAGGCACCCTAATCTCTACGATCTACGAAATCAGATCAGCGAATGATGAGGCGGAGCATCCATTTAGACCTAAAAATGAAGTCTGCGCTGTGGCATTACGCAATGCAAAACGTCATACTTGCATTGCGTAATGCCACAGCGCCGACCTAATTTTGAGGTCTAAACAGATGTTCCGCCTCATCATTCGCTGAGATGATTTGCTCTTCGAGTGTTTTGCGGGTAAGTAGACGCGCAGGCATTTTTTAGAGTCTATATGCTACGGAGTTTCGCGAAAATATAAGTGCAGGTGAAACACGTTGTAAACGTTCGTTGTTCATCGGCCGAAACCTATTTTAATTACACCCATACAAACCGGCTCCGTCGGGGTGTTCGGAAGAAACGCCACGACAGGAATACGGGACGAGACTTACAATAAAGACACAGACATACGTTTGACAGGTCGGGGAACCAAGAGTCACATGATTCCAAAACTCCGAGACTGCGGGTAACTAACTACACACACACTCGGTTTCGCCGAAAGGTCCGAGAACTATGCCCCTTCCGACGTATACATAAAGTAAAAGTAGAAGAACAAAAAATCGCGAGAAAAATAACAATGTTGGTTCCTGGTGCTGCGATTCGATGACGGGGAAATTCCGAGTTGAACGCGTGAGGGTTGCGAGGAATTTTCCTTTCAAAGTATACGCGGAGTTTGATTGACTGGGGCCACTATTTTGCCTCAGTTCGGTGAAAGCAAAGCAGCCATGCTCGGTTCCCCTGAAGCCGACAAGGCGGTGTGAGCTACGCGCTCAGCAGGACCGATCAGCTGTTTGCCTTTCATCGCTTGAACCCGCTCTCTGCACGTGGGTATGGGAGGGGAGAACGTGATCACGTGGCGAAAGAGCGACACACGATTGGTCCGGCGACCGCGTAGCTTCCAGCGAACTGTCAACTTAGCGGCAAAAAGTCAAAAGATCGACGCGGTGCGTGAGGCGGGGAACAGACAGACCACCCGAAAATCGCTTCCCAGAAAACGTCGCACTGCATGCAGCTGCAGCGTCGAGTCGCGATCCCAAGAAAGGAGGCATCGCTTCGCCGAAACCAATTCTCGCCGGTGGAATTCAAGAATGTGGCAACACTTTGCGACAGAATTCGGTGCCCAAACGCGCATGCGCGTGCGTACGCCGCCGGCATTCGTCAAATTTGCGTGGTTACGGACGGGCGCGCCGATCATGCCATTGCACCTGGTGGCAGACGCGTGTGTTTCTTTTGTGGACGGTGTCTCCGTAGGCCTTTTCAAGAATATTAGATATTTTCTCTCTCTCTCTCCTTTTCTGTATAAGCGAGTGGATTGACCGTCGTGATATAGTCGGTATAGTCACTAAAACTGAGCGTGCGATAATTAAAAACAAGAGGAATCGTCAGCGCGTTGGATGGTACACTGATGGTTACGGCTAAGCATACGAATCGGGAGGTGGTTTGCGCCCCCTATAGCAATTATACTAGTAAATCTGAGATTTCTTTTAATAATAATAATATTTGTTATTATTATTATTTTTACATATTTTGAGAGAGGCTTTATTTTTTATTTTTTTTACTCCCATTGTACTCTTACTTTGTTTATATAAATCTATGTAACTCTCCAGCTTCCTACCGTACTTTCTTCCTTGTTTAATTAACAAAAAAAAAAAAACGGATGTCTTTTTCTGTTTTTTTACTATTTAGTCCCGCCTGTTGTAACCGAAGAGTAACGCCCTTTACAATAAAACACCAAGTGCTCCTCCGTCTCGTCCTCCTTTCCACATGCTCCAGATATTGTGTCAATTTTTTTTCACTCTCCGTTGCATGCGCGCTGCCATCTTGAAACCACGTGACGCGGCCGCCATTATAAGTTGCTTGAACCCGCCGCTCTGCTTTTTGCCTTTCCTGATAATGTGATAAACGACGAGATATAAAAGTTTCGTTTATGAAACAACCTCGATGTATAATCGAGACAGGTTTAAGGACACACACACACTCACAGATTACTACTTCACCTGGATGAGGCAAAGAGGTTCGTTGATATTCTCCAGCCCTAGTTCAAACAAATATTTAACTGTCTAGACAGGTCCATGAAGTTACGCCATGGTCTTAGACTTCAGCTACACTTGCCGAGGCCACTTGTCTTGCGCCCCCTAATTTTATTTGGCAAATATTGCGGGAAACAGATGCCAGAGTTTAATTTAACAGGCGCGTCATTTATCGTATATCTTGAGTACGCTGTAAGCAAATGTCCATATAACAAATAGTTTTTTTTTTTTTTTTATGTCAATATTGTGAAATGCTGTTCATAAGTACTTTAGCAGAGTCGATAATTCAAACATTTTCTACTCGGCTTAGGTCGCAATGTTGAAATATTTCTCAAACACCTAATTTCGAAAAATAAAAAAATAAAATAAAATAAAGTGATAAAATATGTATATTTTTTAAATATAGATTCTCTGCGTCACTATTTAAGACTTTTTTCAGTTTGAGAAGTTAAAAAAATGCCGGTGCCCACGAATACCAAACATAACATGCAAGTTTATCTATTCTTTTCGATTCAGCACAATGATAATTAGGCTGTCGAACTGCTTCTTCACTATGCATTCATGTATTTGTCTATTCATTAGTTTATTTTTCTGGAAACTTGTATCATCGGATACGGTAGTAGACGATGGTAATAATCCCTGTGCATCAGCTCAGACGTTTCGCTACCGATCATGGCCGAAGTGAACGATGAACATATTCAGATGAATCAAATATGTTCGCCAAAAAGCCAGCAATTTCGGCTTCATGGTTCTCAAAGTGGCTCAGTACCACTGTTAGATTAGTCCTGTGCTACAAGAGACACACTTGTATCCCAAAAAATTAAGCAAAAGCGACGAAGCAGCAACACAGCCGCGCTTACATTGAAACCGAAACCAGCCGAGTTGAAGAAACCCCATGGATGAAGATGATGATGATGGTTTGCGGCTCTTCCTTTTTGAATCGGGCGGTCCCGTGGAGTTTGGGACCTAGCCAGTGGGGATTCGGTTATCCCCGTCGACGAGTGGATCAGCGCCCTCTATCCGCCGGTCAAGGAACTACCGAGATGAAAAGGTCCATAGCTCTGTACATCCTAGTGCGCTGCACTCCCATTCGCAAAGAGCTTCTCCCATTACTGTTCGAGTTTGTCTTCGTCATTAGTGCCACCTAGAGGCGACAGGAGGAGTCTGCCAAAGAGTTCCTTTTGTGGTGTCAACCACGCGCATGGTGCTAAACCGAATTAAAGACCAAAGGGGACCGTGTGCTGAACGATTCTGTCTTGTACACTACTACAAGCATAGTCAAGGTCCCGAGTGCTCCCAGAAATCTACCCTTCCCGAAATTGTGAAATGATGCATAGATTATCCGGAACCTCCATTAGTTGGTCTCATCGCTTCCGGCGTGAAGCCGCGCGATTGGTTCCGAGTTCGCGCCAAGCACTGACGCAGCACTCGCGTGAAATGCGTTTCGATCCGAGTACACTCCGAACGCTGACGAAGCGCTCGTGTCCAATGCGTGCTCACAGTGCACAACCAATTAATGGCGGCCGCACATAATCTATGCATAATTTAAAAAAAAAAAAAAAAACGAAAATCAGTTTTGCCGCAAAGAAAAAAAAAAAAAAAAAAAGAGAACAAAGACAGACGGCTGTTTGTTGTATCGGGCACCGACATCCTCTATTGAATGGCAATAGTTGCGCAATTTTCCTTCTGCGATATGAAAGGAGACGTTAAAAATGATCGAGGTCTTTGAAGATGGCGAAACGTATACTTTCGATGAGGGGGGTATTCGGTGATTCAGTGTCCTCCGCATCCGAAGAAGCCGCCGTGAAACGGAAGAAAACGTTTCATCTCCTATAAAAGCATTCTAGGCTCACGTCGCTTTTATATTTTATTTTTGCCCAAATACACGAGGGTCTTGCTCAACACGTGAACATCCATCAAGAGCACAGACAATCAAACGAAAAAAAGATGGAAAAAAAAAGTGCAGGGGAGCCGGTGAATAGTGTACATGATTATAAACCTTAAGACTGGGAAAGGAAGAAGTGAAAGCAATAGAGACAGAAGAACAAATAAGTGGGGGAAAGACAGCGCCTCAAACTCAGTTACATGTATTTTGTAGCTGAGTATCAGGGTTTACTGTACCATGCATACTCCCGGCCCTTTTCTGCGACTGCGGTCCCTAGAGGCTCGACTTTCTCTCGATTCGTCAAATAGTCCGAAGTATGGGCCCTCTACTTCGCATTGCATTCCAAGTTAAAATCACAACACTCTCTAAAACAAAAAAGAAAAAAAAAAAAAGAAACATTACTGTATTTATCCTCCACTTCTTTTTTTTTTTTTTTTTTTTTTGTTGCCTCTCCTAGCAACTTACATATTTGCTTGCCTGCACGTATACGCAGGCAGTATAGTCTGTTCGATTCGCCTGAACTGGCTGAACTAGTTCAGCAGTGCAGGAACTGGTGCATTCGATTCAACCGGAAGTTGTACGGCCGCTGCACTGGCGCGTTCGATTCATCCCAGTTCTGAACGAGTTCAGACCCAGTTTCTCAAAATCTTGCACCGGCTCCGGAGTCAGTTCAGAGTCCGTGCAGAAGCAGACGACAAGAGCAGACGGCGATAGCAGACGACACTCCTCGTCCGTCTCTGCTCGCGGTTCCATTTTTCGCAGATCTTGCTCAAATGTCTGCGATGTGTAACAATAATGCAGTTACGGAGGTTGAGTTTTCTCTTATTGATGGTAATAACGTACCCATGGTGGACGCGGAATTGAGATTATAACCAAGGGTAGGAATTTGACTGATTATGATATTCTGAAAGCGTTTTAGGCACCTGCTCGTGTAGTTATGGCTCCCTGTGGTAAGTGTTGAAATGTTGGCTCACGTAAATTGTTTCTTTTTTGATGCTGTGTAGGATCCAAAGTGTTGATATTCTTCCTTACAGACACGGGAAACGTAATGCACTTTTGATAGTTCCCGACTTCAGTTTCTCTTGGATGCATACTGACGACTCTGATACATTGCACATGTCTGGGATTTAGTACATTGGCCCTCGCATGCCCCGTAGCTGAGCATAATACTGCATGCTTTGTCCGCTTGTATCTGTGGACGCCCACTAACTGGCCTGAGAAAAACGCCAAGAATCGGAATTGGCTTGGTAGTTCAACTCAGGTGTTTCTTGAGAATCAGAATAAACGCTTCAGCTTGACGCCAAAGTTACGGTCAATAACTGTCTTGGCCAAAACGCTATCGTCAGCTTTTCGTCTTCGAGGTGACCGCTACCGACCGCGCGCTGCCGCCAGTGAATCCCGACGCAAAATCATCCTGATGCCGCGAACCTATCGTCGGAATGCGAAACTCGAGAGACTTGGAGTGAATCTACTATTGCTAAATGAATGTGGAGGACCCGAACGCTTACGGAAACGACAGGAAACGAACGGCCGTTAAAAATGCAGACAGAAGCACATTTCGTGCAGAAAACGTTTTTAGTACACTCGAAAAAAAATAATATTCACAGCAAAGATTCGGTTATTATACTTTAAAAATAAGGAAACACGAATGGTCTCATCAAACCGCGACTTTGTTAAATGTAGCATACAGCGTGGCGTGGAGAAACAAGAGCCAACAGATGCAGACGACACCCAGCGCTTCCGCTCGGAAAGCCGATCACAGCGCCAGTCCTAGCGCGGTGGCTGCACTGGTTCTGCGCCGCCGCTGCACGACTCCTGCACTCGTCTGAACTCGGACAGAACTAGTTCAGAACTTGCTGACCGAATCGAACAGACTAAGTATATCAAGCCTACAAAGGTTAGTGTATATATATTATATATATAAAACCGGGAAGGAGATAAAAAGATCTTTCGAGCGCTAAAAAAAAAACTCACAAATTTCCGTGTGTTTAATTTCCGTACAGTGCAAATTGACAAGAGGTGGGGCGGAGGTTGGGGGGGGGGGGGGGGGGGTGCATCGTGATTTCTATTCCTACCTAAGAACTGCAGGATTGTGGCATTTACGCGTCGCTGCGAGAAACAACAGTGAAGCAGCGACGAAAAACGCCTCTCCAAGCCGCACGCGCTTCGTTTCGCAGAGGAGGAAAAAGTCGCCTGCCACTCGCTAGACCCATTGAAATTTCTTACGCAGACAGGCCACGCGTTCAGGCACCCAAAGGTAGCGTGCCTCGGACGCTCAAGAGCAAAAGAATAACCGGGCACCCAGTTAACCCCTTGTGAGGAAACTCTCGGGCAGTATGGCGCAGTCGCGGGAACCCTCGCGGGTAATTAGCCAAATTAATTAGCCGACCCCGCCACCGTCTATCACGACGTCCTTCGTGTGGCGACTCCATTACCCCAGAGAGAGAGACGCCTGATGTCGCGAAGCTTAGTAACCCCCCGGCCCTTTCTCTTTTTACACAGACACACACACTTACGTCGCTTCTAGCCCTTCTTGGTTCGCAGAGTTGGTGCACGCGATGTCGCGTTAGCAAGCAAGAAAAGGACCTCGACCCCCGGGGAAAGAAAAACGAGCGCGTGTCAGCGTTTTTTCGGGTACAGCCGCCTCCTTTCGAGACTGTGGGCAAAGTGCTGACGCCGCGATGGTGTCTTTTGCATACACGCGGCGGCGTGGTTGATGACAGCCGAACGTCCGGGTCAACGGGCCTCCTGCAGCTGGCTGCGATTCACGCAGAATGCGCTTGTTTTGTCACAGGGGTCAAGACACGTATATATACTACACCCGTTTTCACCTCAAGAACCGAAGTAAAAAAAGTCCGGCTCCTCGCGGAGCATTACCAATTTCCCCTTTTACGAGGAGAATTAATATATATGTAGGTGCATTTTAGATTATATGTTATCTAATCAAGACGTATACGTTTCAAACGCCAAAAAGATCGCTTCTTCCTCCGACAACCAAATCTTGTAAGAACTACTTCGCCGGGCGTATGAACAATGCGCAAAACGTCCTTTTTTTCTTGAGGTGAAAACGAGTATAGTATATAGTTCGTTGCCCCATACGGTTTGCAGAGGAGGCGCTATACGCTGCCCTAAGTAAAACTTTGTCGTTTTGTTTTTTTGTGAAATAAATAAAAAAAAATTCCGTCCTGCAGTTTTTATGCTGAAACACACTATATATATTAACTATAATAGTCCAATGCCTGTAATGAACAAAACTGCTCTAATATCTTTTAGACAAATACATGCTTTTTTACATTTTTTTTGTAGTTGCTTGAAATGAAGTATTACATTCCGACTTCTTGCATTGTGAACCCACCAGTACTACGTTTTTTTATGAAACAAATCGATATAAAAAAAAAATAAGACAAGTTGGAATATATCATTCGAGAGGTGTTGCACCCCGTTACAAATCGTCTTTTCAAGCGGTCCATTTCACGTTTGAAACTTTCTTCGCGCGCACTGTGTATCTAGAAGAAGATGCATTTTCCCCTCGTGTGCCACGCTGGAACCTCTGTGGGGTTTTCTAACACTCGAATCGACATGGAGGGTTTGGCAGGCAAATGGAACAGCATAGTTGTGCCGGTGCAACGAGACACCCCTGCTTGCGCCGAAATGAATCGTCTGCAAAGCAGAAAATCGACCGGCACCGCTGCCCGTGTGCCGGAAGCTCTTACAGATTTCCTCCCATGGGCTTTGAAAGAGGGATAGGGGAGTACTGCGCTTCCGGCGTGTTATCTAGTTTCGTAACGCATTAACGGTAGAAGAAGAAAGTCATGAATCGATTACAATTGCAATTACTTTCGATCCAGCGATAAAGTTGACCCCTTGGCAACACCGTTATTAGAAGCTCCACATACTGCGTCCAAAACGTAACGACATTTCAGAACCACGGTTGCTGCCTAGGGTGTCTTATGGCCTTCCGTTTTGGTTGATGACATTCTTTGCAGTAGCCGAGCACGTGCTCACGGGTAAAGTACAAAGAAATAGCTGGAAACAAAACGCCGAAAAAAGCTCTTTCACACGCGCAAAAAAAAAAAAAAAAAGAAAACAGAAGAATTTTAAACAAAAACGGCCAAATGTCATCACCACAAGCAAAACGCTCATGAAGGCACCATGTTGTTACCAACAATGCCCCTAACATAAGATATAAAAAATGGCGGGATTTACTAGTTTGTACTATGTAACAGAACGATGACGTGACATGTGAACGGACGAAAACGCGATAGCATTGCTTCCGTCATAGCAGAACGAGTCCACCTTGCTTCGCTATCCCAAGTCTTGTACAGGTTACTAGGAAAAAGGAATAGATTACAATTGCTGAGAACTCGTAATAAGTGCCGTACAAGTCTGCGTCTATCCCTTTAGCCAAACGTCGCTCTCTCCCTCCTCCGGTGCCTCTTCGGCACGTCGAGCACGCGCAAAGTCAGCACGTCGCTGCTTCTGTTCAACCGTCTCCTTTTCAGGTCCGTGCCTTTCTGTTGCGAGGCAGTGCGAAGAAGACCGCGGCACTTTCAGTTAGCGCCTCATCCCACGGCCAGCCCAATGCGCGCGATAAAGAGACGGGGATGGCTCGTGTGTGCCACCCCCTCCCGCGCATGCGTTTCGATTTGACGACCATAATTTTTCAGGGAGGGGGCGACCTAATATACGCCTATACCGTTTCAAAATGCCTATACTCTGAGCGTGCATCTACACCTTTTGCGCAGACAAATTCAAAACTTGAGCGATCAACGTCACATAAGTATACACCTCACTTTGTGCGCTGATTAACATCAACATCCCGGCGTCTTCACCTTCGGTATTTCGCCCGTATAAAACAAACGGAAAAGAAATTCGAGCCAGCAATGAAATCGGCCGCTCCAAGGTATTCGATAACGCCAGGGAGAAGAGACCGCCAGGGCAGTAATTTTCTTTGAGAACACAGCCACCGCATAACGATGATGCACAAAAGAGTAACAAAGCATTAATTCAGCCCCTTGCCCTCTTCGTCTCATCGTCTAGCCTTATAATGGAGCCGATCCCAGGTATACCATCCCCGCTACTCTTGAAATAATCATCACTTGATCGTCCTCGATTCGGTGGTATCGTTTTTTTTTTCAGTCTTTCTGATCGCGAAACGAAGAGCTTATACGTGTATAATCTTCCAGCCACCGAGGCACGAACCCGACGACTCGGGGATCCCAGCTTTTGATTGCGAATTCCATTTTCTTTAACGTGTTCTTTTTTTTTTTTCTTTCTTCCTTTTTTTTTTTGTCGGTATGAGATAATTAAAAGGCGCCCCACGCGCAACGAATTTTTTTTGTTTTGTTTTGTTTAATGGTTCTGCGCATGCAGCAGAGACATAATATGCGCTTGAGAGCAAAGCGGGGACGAGCCAAGTAGCGGACGACACTTGCGTCGATCGGCTGCTCTTCTTGGAGAGCAGCAGGAATGTTCCTCCGAAGCTAGTTCGTTCACCCGCCACTAGGTGCCACCCTCATGCGGTAAAAAAGATATATAACTCTAGATATATAACTCCATATTATTTATTATAATACAAGAAAACCAACAACACTGGCTAGGTGGCGCAAGTTGCCGCCCGATTTAAAGGGTTCAGCCTCATCCATCCATCCAGATAACTGAACGTGCGTATACAATCAGATCTCGGAGAACCGAAGCGCCCGCGCATGCGCAGTGCCGACAGCAGCGCCACCGCATTGACGTGACGTAAGAAAGTTGACTCGGTGACATGCTTTTTGTTCGTATTAAACGAAAATTCGTTAAAAACGAAGTAATAAGCCCGGCGGGGGTTCCTGCGTGCGCACAACGATGAGGAGACCGGGGGGCGCCGCGACGCCGAATTTTTTCGGTTGTCCAGGGGACACACAGACCGGAATCCGGTATTATTTGCGAAGGAATCCCCACCGGAATTCCTAAGTCTTACCGGCAGACCCGACAAAAAAAGAAAAAGAAAACGCAATACACCATACGTAAAAAAGTCAGGCAAAGACAAGAAGGAGGAAACGAAACAAAAAAAGTAACAACTCCGCAGTGACATCCGGCGGCGAGCTTAGGTAGGTTCAACTCTAATCTGAACGAAACGAGACACACACTGTCGCAACGGCGCGGTGTGCCTGGGGCACCCTAGGTATGTCCTTTCGCAACCCGTACTCCGTCCACTTCCCAGTTGACAGCGCTGTGGGCGCCACGGGCTTGCCAGACCAAGGAACCACCTCCCTTTCACCACCTGACCCTGCTCTCTCTGCACCTGATTATGGGCGGAAGCGGGGATCACGTGACCAAGGAGAGACGTATCACTGTTCCAGCGAGCAGGTTAGCTTCCCCTGCACTGTCAGCTTAGGGGCGAACAGTAGTACACATACGACAACGCCTTCGTTCTCTTGCCATCTAACTGCGTTCAGTATATATACTTATATATACAAAAAAAAAAAAATGAAAAATTTGTTTTCTTTTTTATGCCGCGTTTGCGCACGCTACATACAGACAGTGTAAGGAATATGCGTGCTGATTGTACGCTTCTATAATTTACTCTATCTCCGCGTCTACGTTTTTTTTTTTTCCGTGTTTCAGGTTTTAGTAGCGTTACATTGCTTCTGTTTTGTATCTTTCTCGGGTCCATTTCGCGTTCGCCCCATTCCAGGAACGCAATCACGGCGAGTGACATGCGATACCGAGCCGCTGCTCCACAGCAAATACAAGTTTAAAGAAATAAAGAGAAACTAATTTAAGGCCTGTACGGGAAAGGATGTAACTATACCCGTTTTCACCTCAAGAAAAAGAAACTGTTTTGAGCATTGTTTATACGCGGCGCGAAGTAGTTCTTGCGAGATTCGGTTGTCGAAGGAAAAAGCGATGCTTTTGGCGTTTGGAACGTGTACGTGTTGATAGCACATATCTAATCTAAAATTCATCTATATATATCTTAATTATTAACATAAAAGGGGGGGGGGGGATCGGTAATGCTCCGCTATAAGCCAGACTTCCTTTTTTTATTTTTATACGGTTCTTGTGGTGAAAACGGGTAGAGGTAATGTTAAAACATCGTGACCCGAATCTTGTTTCCTTTTCACCAGCGCAGAAAAAGAACACAGAGAAACAAAAAAGTGAAATGCTCGTCTGAATTGCCACTGCTTTCCCCTTTCGTATAGCGGGCGCAAGCAATGTTATGGTCGTGCCGTGATAACGTCTCGGCCTCGGGGTAAAACAGGCTTCGGTGAGAAATAGCATTACGTTGCGCTGCTCTTCCGCGCACTTCAAACCGCGCTGTTCCGCACATTTTAAAAGTCATAACCAGGATTCCCTGTTTTCGGAGTTTATTTATCGTGAAATTTGGAAAGATATTTTTGTCGTTTATTTTTCGCTAAAAATTATTTTTGCTTCTTTCTTCCTTTCCAGAAATATAGAGTTCTAAGTTTACTTTGTTCCCAATTCTTAAAATAAATATTATTCGGACACACACGTACCCTAAATTCATAAGAATTAACATCGCCCATATCGAATGATATCTCTGCAGCTACATTGGGCATTCCAACGCTAAGGGCAACGCCCTTAGCCTTGAAAATACTAACGGCCCCACGACAAATCTTGCAAAGAAGTGTTGCTGAAATTAAAGTTACTACTTACAGATAACTAAACGCCTGGACTTAGTCGCTGGGAAGCAAAGCTCCAGCTGTCCTGCCCCCCCCCCCCCCCCCCCCCCCTCCTCCTAGGAAATTTACCGGCTCATAGCTTTCACTGTTATCACAACACGACCCCTCCTTCCTCTAAAATACAAATCTACTATTGTCGGGGTCCGTACGAAGGTAGACCCGTTGTTCCGAACGAACCATGACGAGATAAACGGGAAACACTCTAGTCAAACAATGCATTTTCTTTTTTTTTAATTTCTAGGGAATTGCGAATAGATTTGTACGACGGATTTAGGCACACTTATGCTGCAGTCTCACTTGTTTATTAATAGCCTGCCGATATAGTAAAATAGTAAAATTAATCAGTCCAGTCCCATCAAGGCTGCACATTTCGTATAGCACATAAACAATAATGAGCAAGACACAGAAGAAATACGGTAAACAAAATGTTACGCTGCAGGGTATTCACCCATCGCACACGTTGTACGTCCAGTGACGGACAAATGGGCGTCGCCTTGCGCCACGTTGCGGCGATAGGGCGAACCATCATTTGTCTGGGACCATTTCTAGCGCAACCCTTCAACACTAGGGTCCATACCTTTCCAATTTTCGCTATAACACAAACAACAAAATCAACTCAATTTTTTTTTTGCACTTCTGTATACATACACTTTTAAACGGTCCATTCTGCTGGCTTATTCGGCGGCCACTGTCGTCGGTATTATTGCTTCCTTTCCGTTGTTCACGCTGCGGTCATGTCTTCTCCTTCCTGACGCAAACAAAGCCGTTGTGTCAGCGCGGTGCAATGTCGTAAAATTTTCTAACTGCGGGGATGTGTCTACGCTGCGCGTTAACTAACGCAGTAAACTCAGCCCGCGGGGGAAAGGCACGGCGGCAGAACGAAGGACGGACTATTCTGTTCACCTCTAAACCGACAAAGCAACAAGAGCTAACAGCTTTTGATTTGTTTTTTTGACCAGTCATATGTCCATTTCTCGCCACGTGATCACGCTCCCGCCCATACCCACGCGCAGAGAACGGGGTCACGCGATGAAAGGGAGGCAGCTGATTGGTCCCACGAACGCGTAGCCTCCCACTCACTGTCGGCTTAGGGGGGCGAACGATGTATATAATGTCTAGAGGAGCGTGAGGGCAGCGGGAAACGTAATGTATTATGCAAATGAGGAACGTGAAACAAGCTTACTGTACGAACGACTCTTTTTTTTTTTTTTTTTTGAGTTACAATTATGACGTTCAGCTCTAGCTTTCTGCGACTTGAGCTACCGTGCATTCTCTTCGAGGTTCAACCTAACGCCGGTGGTGGAACGTCTCACTACAGAAAATTTTAGGGAATTGTGTTTTGGGTCTAGGGAGACATTTTTGTGCGTTCGGGTTTTCCGGTTGTTCAAATACCTTGGCTTGGATGATGTTCCGTCATACGGCATAAAACAGGCCCTGCAATCATATTTAAGCGTCTACCTTAATTGCGGTTTCCACGTCTCTTGGGGTTTGCGGAAGCCAGCGGGCGCGGAGGGAGTAACCAAATATCAGTGCGTCATATTTGAACCGGAAGACGCGGAAACCTCCTCCACTTACGGGGGCGACCCGCGAGGCCGAAAGCGCCCGATTTGTGACGTCTTTGGTCCTGGCCCTACTACTGGCCAGAGCCGCTAAAAGCTTTTTTTTTTTTTTTTTTTTTTTTTTTTTGTGGAAATACAAAATATAAGTGGCGCGAACCGTTTAGATTATTTATGAAAGTAGTTTTTGTTCACTATTTTAGATGAGAAAAGAAACAAATGCCGTTTATGAAGTACGGAAACAAGAAATGACCCGCCGACGTACCCGCCACCAAGCGTTGGAAAAGGCGGCGCATACTAGAAAGAGCTAGGTGGATCAGGCATTGACGAGCGGAGAGCGTAGAAAGGTCCCGGATGTACGCGGCAGCGCTGCGGTCGTATGCACTCAAGGATCCGACCTGTTCCGAGCGTTCCAAAGGCCTTCGGCAAGCAGGTTTGGCTTGCGGGTTGGGCGTTTGGCGGTATGGCAGCGCGAAGTGGCTCCCGTTCTGAACTGGTCTTTACCCCGTGTTTGCTGTTGTTTGTGGCCATTGAAGTGTCATGCCGAATTAGTGTTTAATCGCGCAGCAAATGCATTGCGAGCCCCCCTGGCCGCCCGCTTCATACAGCCTAGCCAGAACATGCTTTAGTGGCGCCCTCTCGAGCCGTCGACACTGAGTGCAGCCGTTAGCGCTCGCTGAGCTCACTACCCCTCCTCTAATTCACGGCCACTCAAGGCAGGACAAAGGACGTCACGGAGGAGGTCATTTTGTGCTTATTTTTGTAATATTAATTTGATATATCTTTCGAAACAAAGCGAAATTCGAGATAAGTTTTATTAAGTTACTACGTTCAGTGCGCTCATGTTCGGTGCAAGGTAAAAACCAGTCAAAAAGTCGTTGCAGGGCCCCTTTTAAAAGCATTAAACTGCCGCATTTCTTTCAAGTGCTTAAATAAATCAAATAATGTCAAAATACAAAAAAAAAAAAAAAAAAAAAAACGCATATATTTACGGACAACGTACCGAAAGAAAAGGAGACGTTTCAGAGTCCGTCCTTGCTTAAAATGAGTCTCACGGCGACATGCAGGGTCATTTCTAATTTGCAGAAAGAAGTGCGTATACGGAGATGGGAGGTTGATTCTGGCAGCACGCGTGCCAACCCCTGCTTCGAGGAGGAAATGGTCTGGGATGATTTGAGAACCCGAAACCTGGTTAAGGATATCTATACGCGAGTACTCCACTTACACTACGACTGCGTTATCGGGTTAGTGTCTCAAGCTTTCATATTGCTCTTTTGGTCGGCTACGTTGCCGTAGTGCTGTATCGAGCCGGGGCCATGCGCTGTTCGCCCACGAAGAGAACGAAATCTTCGCTATCACATCACAAGCCCATCTCCAACACTAACCCGATAACTCCATCGGGGCATTAAACCAATAAAGAGCGAGTGCATCCCTGATCACTTTCCCCGACGTTTATTTAAATATTTATCTGCTTCGAGAAGACGATAACGAAATCCGTAAACGTATCCAACGGAAAAGGGCTGCAGTTTCTCTAAGAAACGAACACGATCCACAGAGAGAGCCTGGATTCAAGAGAGGGATCAACTCAAAGCATGGATAGCGGTTGCTATGTAATGCCGGACGACGACTCTTGTGTAGATTGGTCGCGTGGCGAGCAGAATAACGGGGAAAGACGCTTGCAGACGATCAACGCTCTTGTTAACTCGCCGCAGCTTGTATTACAATCGCTTTTACGTAAACCACGTGACGCCGATCGAATAGTTGGAAACACTCTGAACTCTGTAGGCACACTATAGGTATCGGCACGGGAACCGAGGCGCACCCGGCGGCACTAATCGAATTGGCTGTCGACAGTTTTTTTCGTTTTCGAACGACGAAGATCGAGTGAAGGAGCCCATGCCATCCCATGGAAAAGGCGCTACTCTTTTCTCGGCTCCGTTCGTGAGGCGGACACTGGCGAACTTCGTGTTGTGTATACACTCTAGTTGCCTTGCTCCTCAAACATTCTACAGGGCATGTTTTCGTTAGATGTCTCGCCTCCGTGTCCTTCCTCCCTTTCGTTATCTATAGGACCATAACGCACGATTCGAATATATGCGGGCGAATCAACCGTACTTGATCGAACGGAACAAAGGTATATAGGAAGCCGCCCAAAGATAAAATCGTTGGAGCCGGTATTCGAACTCCGGTTCTCCCATTATCCGGTCGGGTATATTGTCTTTCGGCGTTTTCGTAACCTTTGCTCCATTCGCTAAAGTAGACGATTCATTCGCCCGCATATTTTCGAATATTTCCTCTTTTGGAGGCCACGTAAGATGACTGTATAACACATGCCATACATATACTATACAGACACATGTAACTTTACGAAAGCCGCTTGGCCACCAGGACTATATGCCAGGTGTTTAGCACCATACGTCTATACTTCCCCGCAAAACACGTGGGAGAATCTACGGAGCAAGCTCGGAATGCGTTCCACAGCCCAGTGGACAAAGGTGGCAGTGCGCACAAAAGCGATTAGTACAATGGTCTATACCGCCGTACCTCGCAGCTATGCAGTATGCGCAACTTTCAGCGATAATGGTACCGTGGTGTGAGAGTCGCTTCCAGATGAACGGTTTCAGAATGACGGTGCTCCTCACGTGGAGGTATGAGATAAGGCTCTTATATATGGCTCTCATTTCACTATATGTAAATTACTTACGCGTCGCAGACCAAGCGTCACTATACTGTTCTATGATCACCTGGTTAATAGCCATTTGGATAGGAACCAGTGCGCGTCCCATAGGTCATGAAAGTTGCGAATAGATCCGTCCTACACTCATCATGAAGCGAGAAATGCCAGGTCACTGGGCTGTGTACGCATGAACGACCTCCGATAGATTTCGGAGGAGAGAGCAACTGCGCATGCCCAGAACGCGTCCAACAACCCGGTAGACGAGGATGGCGTCGCTGAGAAGGCGATTATTGGAATGGTCTGTAGAAACGATAAGGGTGACGTCGCCGCGAAGTATTTTTTTGTTTTTTTTTTTTGTTTTAACGACGGCACTGTCCGTATAAAGATTAAGCCGGCGAAAAGATAGACACAGAAGAAATGGGGCTCGAAACCTCGAGCACGTTCGATTTCGTCACACTGTCTGGCCGGCGTGCTTCTATCCTTTTGCTTGCCTCACTTTTCTGTTTCCGCGTACGAAGACTGAATTCAACTGATCGAATCCCACGCGGCCTCCGCTTCTTTTCAGGAGCTTCCTCCGAAGGGTCCCTCCCCCTCTTATCTCCTCGGCAGATTTTTTTGTTTTTTTTTCCTTGTTTTTCTGCGTGTGCGGCGCACTGATTGATTATTTCTGGATAGCCTTTCTTTTTCTTTTCTTCAAACTCCTAACAAGGAACTGACCCACCGATATCCTTTGATTACCAAGACGCGTCTGTTTTTTTTGTTTTTTTTTTGGAAGGGGGGAGTGTTTAGTGGTTGCTTTTACGTATGTTTTCCTTCAACCAAGTTGTCAGCCGTCAATTTAAGAATGTGAAAAAGTGCGTTTTTTTTTCCTCGTTAAAATACGAGCGATTGACCGCATATTGCGCCAAATTGAACTTCGCTAAGGTAAATGTGGGAACTGCTAAGCATTAAAGTAAATTGCAGAAGTTGTGTAAGTTGGGCGAGTTGGTAAGTAAATATAAAAAAAAAAATATAATGTAAAGTAAAGTAAATATAATGGAATCGACGCAAGAATACGTCGCCAGGACAGATTAGGTTTAAAGTGTCCTGGTTGTAAGCTGTCCTTTAGAAAGCACCAAAATGACGCATGTTGCCTGACCAAGTTGTATCGAATTTATCGATTATAGGGCTCTAGACTATATAAGCGGCCTTTCAGGCGGCCCTAGATTAAGTGACTTTTTTCGACTTATAGGATATCCGCATAAGGCCCAATATTGCAAGGACACGCTGGGTTCAATTCACCCTGTTTATGAGCGGCCTTTCAGTTCGTCCCTTGGCCTTAGTCTCTTCGTGGTACATCAGCCTGTTGTAACCCGGATAAGTCGGATCGCATTTTATCTTACCGCAACGCGACGCTTTCTTCTTGCGTTCTTGATGTATCGCTAAAAGGGCGCGTATAACCAGTACGAGTTTGTCCTGGTCAGAAGCGGCCTCCTTGCGACGGCCTCAGATGAAAGCCGTAAAGGCGGCTCTCCAACTGTAGTTGGATCATTGGCTTACAACACCGTATATAACCGATAGCGATAGATCGATGCCGGGGTGGAACCACCATGACGACACCCGCATTGCGTGCAAGCGCAAAGCCCTCACCACAAGAAGAAAAAGAGATCTTTGAGGGTTTTTTTTCTTTAACCGAACATTTTTGGTTAAAGGGACACCCCACGAACTGTTTGTTCCTCTCCCTTGCCAACATAATTCGGACACTTATCGTACCGCTCGCCGCTTATAACGGACACGAACGGTCGACTTTGCTTCTTTTCCAGATAAGGGTTCTTCTCTCCGCGAGGAGATGTGAAAGGCGGAGAGGTTATCAGTTGACTTGACCGAGGAGAAGAAACTGCACAAAGTTTTCAACCAGTTAAAAGTAAAAAAAAAAAAATCAAAAACCGCGACGTCGCGTAAAGGCAGACGAGCTATATAAAAGCCTGCAACTCCTGTTGCAAGATATCGGGAAACTGTGTAGAAAGAAATAATAATAAAAAAAGGCATGTGGTTTAGCACTGGGCCTGTCAAATCTTGGCCAGCAGCTGCATATTTCTATGAACGCTCGCTCACGATAGCGTAGGTCAGTTACGACGCCACTTTCTATTATATATAATTAGCTGTAAGGATACGCGGACGAATTGTTACACAACCTTACATTCTTGCGAATGTGTCGTGCATGCGCGAAACGTAATTCAATAGCAAGCCGGTTGCACACCGCTCGGTTACGGGGCATTCCGAATTAGAAGACAGAGCTACACCGATGGAATGATATCGCGTATCTCGTTTGAGTGCCATCGCGGCCGTACATCCGCCCGTATAAAGGCGCACAGAGTACGTTATATGTATATTAAGCTACACTACTCGCAGTCTATACTGTGATGAATTACTCTGCAGATAGTATCATCCGGTCTGTGCCTTAAACAAACAAAAAAGAAGACGTATTATGGAAGGCGTTGAAGCGTGCGGTCTAACAACTAATAAAATAACTAAAAATAAGACTTATTCATGCGTCATTTGGTGCCAAAACGCAAGAGAAAAGAGTGCCCACGTGATCCACTCTGAGACCACGTGATCCAGGGTAAGTTCCGATAAATAGCGGGGAGGGATGTGACCGTTGCAGGCTATAGGGGGCGCAGGTTACCGCCCGACGCAAAACGTATATAGCCCCTGCTGTCCATTCATCCCGAATGAAAACGCGGGTACGTATGAGAGCCATCGTCAGGAAAACGGGAATAACAGCGTAATGGGAGAAAAGACGCAAAAACTCGACAAAGAGACGCGCCTGCACAACCAACTCCCGTCGGCGAGAAGCCAGCCGATCTGACAGTTCTCCCTAGCGCGCCGAGAGAGCACACATTGGAAAAAAAAATAAATAAATAAACCAAACACGGACGTTTTCTTATCTGACGCGCCGAGCTTGAACGGCAACTCCCGAAAGCAAGAGTCGAAAGGAAGGATCCATCGAACCTTGTCTAAATAAAATAAAATAAAACAAAAAAACACGCACGGCGGGGGAAGGAAGCGGGATGGAAAAAGCAACAAAAATGGGGCCGAGTAAACAGACTCGAACGATTTCTTTTGGGGATGCGCTCTTCTTCCCCCGCAGCGTCTGACAGAACAATGGGTGTCGTCGAAGAATAATAGTATAGGAAATTAGGGAGTGGATATCCCTAGCTTCCTCGTTTTCTTTCCCCGTCGCCTCAACTTCGAGCGCGTTCGTCCGGACGCAGTCGGTATGTGGGGATAGTGCGCGCAGCGCCGCAAAAAAATCAGAGCGGCAATCTTAATCATTATCTCCTTCTCGCGTCTCAACTCCACACTAGTCTTTTTTGTGCTCATTTTCGCAACCGCAAAAATGAGCGGACTTTCTGTTTGACTGACGTCACGTGTTTATCTATAATACTATGCTCGCATGAAGGCGTTCTATCCTCGAGAGTATCCGCGTCACTTTTGTTTAATATATTTTATTGGCGTAAAGAAAGACAAGCAGAAGTGGTGACGGCGGAATATGTCTTCCTTTTCTTTCGGAACTACTTGTATTATGTATTCTATTATCATCGTGCGGCACTCCGTCCGTGTGTCTACTCTAGGTCGCTGTATAAACTTCATTCCGAACTGGGGATCACAAAGCCCTGTCGCTAGGGATTGACCTGGAAGGAGAAAAAAAAAAAAGCGTCTTCACTACTTGAGTTGAGACGCGGGGTGAACAGTATGTATCGGAAGAGGCTGTCGACTACCCGGCGATTGCGATCAGAAAGTTGGGAGAAAGAAGCCGGTGGCTGATGAAAAATCTGTCGCCACCGTGGGTGGCCCAGTTATTTTTGCCAAAGTTAAGTCAGTGATGCAGTTTTTGTCTGTTGATCTAAATCCGAACGAAGGCTTGTAGTTCGCTGTTAAAATCAGATTTTGTTGACTACCGGAGAGGAGTGCAGACGAAAGCTGCCGCATCCCAGAAAAGACCTAAGCCATCCTAAGACCTTTTTCTGCAACAAAACGAAAAGGCGAAGGTGCGGACACAGTGATGTAGCTTTACATCGTTCGCCGTGTTCTACCTGTAAGGCGAAAGGTTCGCAGGAGTTATGAGAAGACAATGACGCAAGGCGAATCATCCACGACAACAGCAAACAAATATATATTTAAAAGAATGCATATAAACCGCATTCTTTTGGTGCACGTGCCTCTGTCGGTGGTTGGCAGAGCAAGCGAGTATGCACAGCGCTCACCAAACTTGACGCTGCCACAAGATGGTTCATTTATGGCACTTTTTGTCCTATTTCTGCGTCTACCGGTCGAACTACCTGGTGAAGGTTTTGACTCCCCGACGACAACCCAGCCTGGTGAAGGCATTCCAGCTGCTGCAGTGACTAATTTAGCTTTGAGTAGCCGGCAATAGATTAATAGGGAGTTTTAGTAGACCGTGTTTCCCCCTCCGCTAGCCCTCCGCTACGAAGAAACCGCCACTGCGCCTGCGCGCCGATGGCCTTGGCTGTAGAGTTCCGGGTAGCGGAGAGGCTAGCGGAGCGGGAAACACGGTCTACTAAAACTCGCTAATATTCAGGTAACAGAGTGGCGGCTTAAGTTTGAGGAGCACTGAAGACATGCTGGGCTCCGCAACAAACTTGACGCTTTTTTTTTTTTGCGACTCCATATTAGTAGGTGATCGGGAAGCACTTTTTTTTTGCTAATTCATGCATGCCCACCAATCACGTGACTATGACGGTGCCAAGCGGGCGGTAGCGTCGCCGGTACACGCTGAACCCCCGTCGATCGATGGACTGCCCGTGCGCATCGTCGTCATATTTAGCTCCAAACCAGAAGAACTCCTGGTGCCTTCCAGCCTGATTCGGCTATAGACTAAACGGGACGTCATTCTACAGCTGGTACTGTCAAACAACCCAAGCAAATAGGGCTGTTTCTCTAAAACTATATTTAGAACAGTCTACCAAAGATCAACGCACGAGAAAGAACAAACTGCCCGTTTTCTCAAGGGAGACGCAAGCTGTTATTATGGTTCATGGTTCAGACCGGGGTCCCGCAAACCATCGAAGCACAAACTCCACAGCCGTCTTCAAAGTTGACGCGGCACTATAGCATGCCAAGGAGGCAAAGGAGGGGCTTCCTCCCGCCCCCGCAAAAGTGCTAAATTGAGCGGACGAGCCATAGCAGACGCCGACCAGGGATGCCAGAAGCTTTCGGAAGAAGGGAGAGAATGTGTCAGTCGAGGACCGTAAAAGCGGCGAACTAAGTACCACGGATATTTCGAACCAAAGGCGTCATTCTTCAGGGCGATACATGTCAGGCCTTCTCGTAGACACACACACAAACACAAAAACCGCGCCTGGGACCTCCCTCCGTCGCTATCTTCTCCCAAAACTCGGGGAATCTCGGTTGGTATAACGCGAGAGATGGATGCAAGACGAGGCGGCACGCCAGCGTCCCCTGGTAACCCGTCGCAAATTTCGCTCCTGTCAAGATTGACAGCGCCTCTGGCTCTCGTTTCACGTGTCCACTCTATTCGCTATTATAGTACGCTCCAGCCATGTACCGTATTTAACCCGGTGTATAGTCCACATAGGCAAATTTCGACTGGGAAAACAATCATTTTCTGTTCCTTAAATAGTTTCCACCTGATGCGTTGTCCGAGTGTAAAAAAAAAAAAAAAAAAAGAGAAAGAGTACCACACACATTACACTATGAACCATGCCCTCTTTATGAACGCTTAAGGAAGCATGATGATTTCATATATAAATCAACATTAGCCTAATCTGCCTTCCACAAAATGCGCCACGTCTCGTCATAATGAACGATCTTGAAAGAACAAATCACTGTACAGTCTGCACTTCTGAACAGTCCGCATCCGAAAATTACGCTGTGTGTGTGTGTGCGTGTGCGTGCGTGCGTGCGTGCGTGCGAGCCTTTGGCCGGGGAGAGGGGGGATTCTCTTCAGTAGTATTGTGCCGTCGCCGCCAGGCGGCCACTGTTCCTGTGCTGCAGCTTTCCCGCGCTGCTCCTGCTCCAGCGATGTCTATGGATATGCAATTGCTCCCAATCTAACATCAAAATTTGTCATAGTGAACTGTAACTAGCGCACTAGCTTTATGGCCTGTTCATTCGATATTAAGGATTTGTATTACTCCTTGCCACATAATGGACTCCTTACCTGCATTCGTGACTGCATCGATGTGTTTGGTGTAGTTGCCTTTCAAAATGCTGCGGGAATTTCAGTTGAAGGCTTCATGGAACTCCTTGATATGTATCTGAGGTCGACCTTTGCGACTTGGGAGGGTAACATCTATTTGCAACGGCAAGGGGTATGTATTGGTTCTTGCATTGCCCCCGTACTTAGCGACTTGTTGTTAGCGAGCCTTGACCGCCTCATCTTTGAACGGCTTGGGGGAACCAAAGTTGCAAAGGTCTTCCGGTACGTAGATGATTTTCTGATTTTGTTTCATGCCGATGCCGTATCCTTTCTTTCGTCAATGACTGACGTTTTAGGCATTTTTAGTCATTGCCTTTCGCCACTTGTTCTGACTCATGAAGTGCCTGAGGCAGGATGCATCCGGTTTTTGGATTTGAATTTAACTATATGTCCAGGTCATCTTTGTTGGAGCTATGAACCCCGTGCTGGAAAGCCATTGTTGCCTTTCGAGTCCGCTCACTCAAAAACTGTCAAGCGGGCGATTGCAAGGACTTGCTATACACATGCGCTGCGTAGGTCTTGTTATCATAAAATTAAACATAGCTTTGACAGGCAAACTGAACGCCTCGCAGATGCTGGGTTTCCCTCTCACGTGTTAACAACGGTCGCCGAGTCTTTGCTGAAAGATATCAAGAGCAGCCCTATGAGAAGTGAAGAAGAGGCCAACAACAGAAAGGGAAGGGAAAGAAGAAAGTTTGTGGTTATTCCCTACGTACACGGCCTGTCCCACAACCTAAAACGCATTGCTGGCAGGTGTGACGTCGACGTTTTATTCTCTGCCCCGGACAAGCTGTCCAGGTTGTGCAGAGCTGTTAACCCTTCTTCGAGGGCGGCCACGGCTTGCAGTACGAGGCATCGAGATCGCTTCGTCCCGTGTTCGGAGGGGGTTGTTTATTCTCTCCCTCTGACGTGTGGCAGGCGCTACGTTGGCCAGACGGGCCGCTGTCTCAACGACAGGTTGAGAGAGCACGCTTACAGCGTCTCCACAACCGTGTCTGGTCACCTGGGCATTCATTGCCGCGACTGTGGTTGCCTTCCCGACTTCCAACGGTGTGAGGTTGTTAAGCGTCATAGGGACCAGCTTACTCGGGAAATTCTAGAGGCTGTTGAGATAGCGAGGCTGGGTGCAGCATGTGTAAGCAGTCCTTCTGTGGCCCTATCAGGCAAAGAGATGAATTTTCTAGTTCCGTGACTTGCTCGATTTTTGGCACATACTCTGTACGGCTGTGTCATGGCGCATTTCATTATTATTTTTTTCAATGTTTTTTTTTCAATGTTTTTTTATCATTTTATTTTTATTGGTGATACATCACATGGGCTGAATTTTTTATGTTCTTTTGTTCGTGACACCGCAAATAAATATTGCGAGTTTGCGTTCAATAAACTCAGTTGTAAGTCAGCGCTACGTCCGTGTCACTTCTTTGTCTGGTCCTCGTCTTTCCGCGCTGTTTTTAATTTCCGAAGTATGTACCAACTCGCCCAAGCCTCAACTTTAGTGAACTGTAAGCTTCTTTTATTTTCTCTCGCGTATTATTTTATTTTCTCGCTGTGTTGCAGCCTTTGTTCCCGCCGGTCACGTGGTATTGTAAGAACAGACCGTTCATTGGCCGAGACTATGCCCAGCATTCCCTAAGGACTATTACTGTTTTGTCATGCCGTAACGGTCTCCTCAACATTGATTAGTAAACCGTTTTAATCCTTTTTTTTTTTTCTTTTGGGGAAAAAAAAAGGGCGGGGGGGGGGGGGGGGGGTAGGCGTTTGGAACTGTTGACGCTAATAAAAAGAAAACAGAAAGAAACCCACTCTAAATTCGGAACCACGAAACTACATCTGCATATAATAGCTGCTATTTTCCCTTTTCCTCTGATGGCGCGGGCAGGAAACGACGGCGGTTTGGGGAATCTTTTGGGAATGCAAGTCTCCGAAGCAACATTCGCGTTTTCTATTTACCCGACCTTTGTTTTCCCCGCATACGGTCCACTAATGAACTAAAAGCAGTACTCTTACTCCCTGCTAACGTCAGACCGTAAAAAAAAAAGAAAAAAAAAGCTAAGCATTTTTATTACAGTTTCTCCCCTTCCCCCTTTCCCCACACTCACTCCAAAACCACAAAATAAACATATGGTTTTTCCTTTTCACTCGACCACTACTAATTACAACTAACGGTTCTCCAGAAAACTACGTCAACCACACACACACAAAAAAAAAAAAAAAACTATTTTAGAGTGCGAGAGCGTCGAGGACTTGCGCTCAAAGACGGCGCAAACCCCCCCCCCCCCCCCCCCCCAAAAAAAAAAAAAAAAAAAAAAGCCAAACGAAATACCAAAGACGCAATCAAAACCGACTACGAAAGTTACGCAGATGATGGCCGGCATTGTGCGCGGGCCCAACGTCGCCAGATCATAAGGAGTTCTCAGCAACTGCCAGAGAGGAAAGTGCCCTACTTATGGCGTGCGGCCTTTCTGCGGTTATCCGTGATAAATGCACGGTGCTTCCGCGCTTTAAAAGTACGAAATGAACATAAATTCATTCGTATGCGGCGAGCAAAGCAGTTTTTATTTTCCTTTTCCTGTGTTTTTAGATTCTTCATTGTTCCTCGCGCGTTGTGAAGAGGGTTAGCCTCCGTCGGGACGAAGGGAAATCCGTCTTCATTTCGAAATCGGAACGCTTTTATCACCGCGCAAGCTAGCTCCCGGATGCGTGGAGATATACATATATATTACAATGGTCGAAAATTTCCCTTCTGTATAGTGGTTATTGTAGCCTAAATTACTAAGTAGCTTCAAAAAAAGAAAACAAAGTGGCGTTTAGGGGGTGACCGGTAGTTAGCGGAAAACGACGTTAAGGCGATCGATAGTACGGGGTTTGTTTTGGTTTTATCGCTGGTATCTTGCAAGCACGCACGGCAGGGCTAGTATCAGCGCATGTTAAAGGAGCGATGCAACAATTTTTGTACTGTGCACAAATACCGCTTAAATCGGATCCCTAACGTTAATGACCTATGAAACACGCGTTCGTTTTTCACCCCACGCAATAGAAGTCCCAGAAAAAAATTTAAGAAAAACGAGCGGCGTTCACCCCCTCAACTCGCAGCCAGAACAAGCGGCCACGTGATCTGGAGCCGATTATATGCCGCCAGTGTTGATCATAGCCACGCGCAGGGGTTGGCAAAGCGCAGGACACGCGCTGAGTTCCAGACATTGTTATGGTTCGGCTGTTGTCGTCGTTCCAGCGATTGGACACGGGTCACAACCCGAATGCTTCTCGAGCTAGCAATTGTCACGAGCCCAAGTCGAGTGCCCACGCAATGCTCGGGTCCAATCTGTGAACCGCATTCAAATATCGTCACTTGGGTGTACTGCGATCCCCGAGTTACGTCATCAAATTTTGCAAAGGAGAGATTGAATGAAAATGATCGCTTTTGTCCTTGAAATTACACCACAACAAAGGAGTTTCTTGGCCAATGGTGTTGCGTGTGAGTATCCTTGAGTCCGAGGTGTGCCAGTAAGCTAGTGTAGAGAGAAAAACATTCCAATTGAATATCGTTGCACAGCTCCTTTAACGCTGTATTTTCCTTCCCACGTTAGGCTAGGAAAAACAAACATAAGGTAGTAGTATTTTATATATATATATATATATATATATATATATATATATATATATATATATATATATATAGAGAGAGAGAGAGAGAGAGAGAGAGAGAGAGACAGAGAGAGAGAAACCTTTTTCCTTTACCTTTGTCTCTTTTTACTACGCAGTTCGCAGAACTAAAAAAAGAATCCATTACAACCTGGAACAAGTAAAAGCATATATGGAAAAGGACACAACAACAACGATTGAGGGTTGCGACTGAAATGTGAACACCTTCCAGTGTTGTAGCGAGGGCAAACCAACGTTTTCTCGCATACCGGAAGAGCTGACATTGTTAAAAAATTCTTAGGGGACGCTTAAAGAAACACTGACACCCCCCAAAACATTTATTTTTTATTTTTTGCCAGGCGCTTTAGCATGGTTAGAAGATTACCCAATCAATATTTTGCCACGGCGTCACGTATATTTTTAAGTAAAAAAAAACAAAAAGAAAAACAAAAAAAAAAAAAAACGCAAGTGCTCGAAATTGAAACTGGACTGGGAAGGAAGAAGAAATATGGAGGAGGAGAGCGTTGCCAGCCCAGAAGTCACATGGCTGTGCAACTTTTTATTTTTCAATCAACGTATTTGCAGCTTTATAGAAGCCACAAAAATGGGTATCATATTTGCTATTTTAAGTATTGTGTGCCTTCGATGACCCACGACTTTGATTATCTTCGGTGGTTGTGTCTAAAACATAAAAAACGGCACGTGACCACGGAGAAGAGAGTGAGCGCGACTTAAACCGGCCAGTTCTCGATCGGCGGTTTTCGGAGGGGAAAAAAACGAATTTCGAGTTGCACATTGCTCGTTGCCAAGCCGGGCAGACGTGTATGCGTGGTCTAGTCGGTAGTGTTACGTGACGTCACACGTGACTGTGACGTCATGACCCTATCGACCCGCTAAATTTGGCGGGAAAAAATTTCCGCTAGATTTGGCGTGAAATCATGCGGCTAAATTTGGCGGGAAAATGTTTCCGCAAATTTAGCGGGGTGAATCCCATGATGCAAAGCGCGCAGCCACGTGTGACACACGTGCGACACGAATTGCTGAACGCTATTGCCTTATTAAGGACGTCCGCGTAAAAAAAGAAACGTGTATTGGCAACGAGACTTTGTTCAACTGGATAGATGAACGGATGCTAATGGCGGTACCCTTTTTATAACGGGCGGTAGGTTGCGCCACCTACCTTGTATAACAGGCGGAGCTTGTTTTCCACAGGCCTTGGTGTTCACCGAACACAAGGCCTGTGGACAGGATTCCTTACGTCATCTTCCTCGACCGAGAGCGGCCATCACAGGTATAGACACGAGCGCTGCGTCACAGTTCCACGGGACTCGTGTGCACTTGGTGCTTCACCGGTAGAACACGAACCTCAGCCGAATGCTGACGTGGCTACGTCAGCCGAGCGCTGCGTCAGAAACACAAATAATTCACGCGGTTGTTGTCCCCACGAGTTTTAGTTCTCAACTTATCCGCTAGGGGCTCGACGATGCTGGTCTGCTCCTCAATGCTGCACACACTTCCTTTAGTTTTGCGTCCCGCATTCGCCGAGATTGCACGCCGAAAACGCGCCCATGCCAAATCGATAGTGCTAAGGACCGTGATTTGGCGATATCAGCAGTGCTTCATGCCGCCAAAATCCAGAAGACGCGAGTGTTTTCATTTTTTTTTTCTCTTCAGTATAAAACGGGATATGTTAATACTGTTAAACATTAACCTGTCTGCGCTTTCTTTTATATATGTACGCTAGAAACATGTTCCGTTATGCATGAGTCAGCAGTTCCATGTTTACTGCGCCACTGATTATACACGCCAATGGTAAATTGAGAGGCACCGCATCCTTGTCGACCGCTTATCGATCCTTTTCCAAAAAAAGAAAAATAAACGAAGGGAATTCGGGCCGGGGTTCCGCAAGCTCATTAAGCGTAATGACCGGGTCATTGTTGCAGCCGCGCATAGTCTTTTTTTTTTTAATTATTTCATATGAGTGCGTATTTTTTTTTTTTTTTTTTAGTCCGCTAGTTCGCCCTCTGCATTCGGGTGCACAGAGGCATTGCCAAGAAGCAATATTATAATCCCATCGAGAAACAAAAAATGACATAGCTACATACATAAAAATAAATTGAGGCCCTCGCGAGATATCGACAAAACGCCCAATTGGGTTATTCCGTAAACTCTCGTGAACAGCAGTCCGCAAAACAAAGTGCAATTTCTTTCGTTTTTTTGTTTTGTTGGTGTTTATCGGGGGGTGATAGTATACACTCTGTTCATCCCTGTACGGATTCCGAGCTCCCACTCGAGACTCGATCCCAGGTCAGATTCCAAGCAAACGAGGCTATGCATGCCTAAGCGGCTTATACGATCTTGGTCCGACATTGGTCCAACCTAAATTAGAATATGCATTTTGCATGTGGCACCCTCTCGATCTCCACGCCACTTTAACGGACGTAATTCGGCGCCTATCAAAATGGCTGTCATCTGGATGATCGTCGTAGAACAGCAGTACGAGGCTGAGTCTGCGACTCGTAAGTAATTATAGTTTTGTAATATAGGAGCAGTACTAGAATCTTGATTTTTTTTTTCACGTCAGAAATATGTAGGCAAGCACCTTTATCCTGATGCCAATCATCCAGGAGCTAGGGAGCGCGGTTCTCACATTGCGGTACCACCATCGCTGAATGTTGCGAATTGAATCCGTTCGAAACCGTGCCGCGCGTTTTCTCCACTCTGTTTACTCCCGTATTTTTTTTCCAGTGTTTCTTAAATGGAATTCGACCTTTTCCTCACCCTACTTTTCACACGTCGAAAACATTTCCGTCGCTTTCTTTTGCAAAAAAAAAAAAAAAAAAAAAAAAAAAGAAAATAAATAAATAATAGTAAATATTCTTTTGTTTTTACTTAGCTTACTAAACCAATCTTTTCTCTCTCCGCCAACCGATTCTCCTTCCAGGTTTGGCGTTTCAATAAAATAGCCCAGTCACGGTGTTTTTGCACAGCCTAGCAACGCGCGCTTCTCCCCGACGCCATTGTGGACCGGAATGTCCTTCCCGAAAACGTCGTGACGATCGAGGACCCTCATCCGATTTCGCATGGCAATTGTTAATTTTTTTTTTTTTTTTTTTTTTTTTTTTGTATCTAACGTTTTGACGGTGTTGTAAATAAATAAATATCTCCTCGGGGACACTATGGATTAGGAGGAGGAGGAGTTCGGGAACCTCTGATTGGCTGTGATGTCATTTCCCGTGACGTCTGGGACACGGAAGGACTCGGGGACACTAGGGATTAGAAGGAGGAGGAGTGCGGCTGACTGTGACGTCACTTCCGGTGACGTCTGGGGCACGGAGGGACTGTGGGATGCGAATGTTGCCAGCATAACAGCAACAGCAAACGTAACGTTTTTTTGTTGCAGGTCGTGCTGCTAGGAATGCGCTGTTTTACTGCGGAAGAACAACTGCCTAAGTCAATATCTTGCAATAGGAACTCATGATTGCGGACGTATTGATTAACTCGGAAAGTGGCATGATGGTGTTGCGGAAAAGTGATTTCTTAAAATACCCTTCACACTATGTTCATAGTATCAAGTATTTTTATGCTACGGCATAGTATTTTGAAGAAAATACTTGCAAAGTATTATTATGCTTTTCAGTAAAGCGCAAACAAAATCGCCTTTGAGATACCCGTCGTGTAAGGAAAGATATGTTACATATGACTTCATACATCCAAGTAAAAAAAAAAAAAAAAACCCAAAAAATCTTGTTTGTTCGTCTAACTTTAGAAACCCTTAATCATATACCATTGGAGTGAACACGATGTGATGAAATGTCGCCAGCAGATATCGCGGCCTTCGCAAAAGCTGCTCAGATTCCTTCCGAGATATAAACGGCAAATTCATCATTTCGCCTGCCACTCGGGCTTTAGCGACGACGCCAGCCTCAGCTATCACACCGGGAAGCGAAGCGTGCCGCGCTACCAGAAACACAAAACAAAGCGCACACAAAAAAAAAAAAAAAAAAAAAACATGTTCTTGACAACCGTTGCGAGTGGAATTTTCGTTGGGAAAAAGGCTCGGGTCGACATCGCTGAGTCAATACGCACAAACAAGCGAAAATTATATTATTAAAAAAGAAAAATATACGGACAGAGAAGTGACGTGGTGGTGGGAGACGGAGAGGAAACCGGAAGTAAAAGCGGGCAACGGAACCGGAAATGACGAGCGGCTCATTCTTGCGGAAGTTCGGAAATGACGCCGCCGTGTAGTTGACACAGTGTGAGGCGACGACGGCGGCGGAAGCAATAGAACGCCTCCTCCCCCTCTCCACTCGGTGGCGCTGTCACTGTGTCACCACCCGTCACTCCTCACTTTCTCTCCCTTTTACCTAAAGAAGAAAGAAAGAAGAATGAGCCGATATGGGGCGACGCCGTGTTCCGTTCCCCATGAGATAGACGACGACTCACGAACAGAAAGGCTTCACAGGCGACAAACACTAGAAGAAAGAAAACAAAACAATGAAGGAACGTAGGGATAGACTGAAGAACGGAAAGAGCGGCGGAAACATGTAGGCACCCTAGGTCCAACCGTGCTGTATCTGTCGGTGCCCTCTCGCCCAATGCACTACACTTTTTGCAAGAAAAAAACAAACAAAACTCACGAGCTCTTACGGATAAGCAATGACATACTTCAGACGCTGCGGGTGGCCTGGTGTCTTTCTCGTAGCCATGGCTCCTTTTTCCCCCTCATCCTCGGAAGCAAGCTTTCTGTGTGCTCGTCTGTCTTTCCTCCCGTATTTTTGTTGTTGAACCAGATATGTGTATGCCCCTCCTTTTTATACGTAAACATAGCGTATTCTTTTTAGTTGGTTCATGAGAATTATTATTATTATTTTTTAATTTGCGTTAATTTTTTTGCTTAGACTTAGTGCCAAGGTTGTGGCCCTGGCAGCCATGAGAAAAGGGGCGGAAAATTAATTAACTAGAGAGTTATAATTACTCTAACATTTTTCTTTTGGAAGCATCGTGTACTTGGAGAATGGACGCACGACCACAATACTAATGAACATTTCACGAGCGGAGGAGGATTCAGTTAATTAAAATGTTTTAGTTAGTTAACCAACTTATAACTTTTTTTTTTTTTCTACTGGCCGCCATGGCCACCTATCGGTTCCAGTGCTAAAAACTCCACTACAAGTTACGTTCTTTTAAAATTCTTGACTGGCTTCAAAATAAATAAACAATAGCCTACAATGCATAATCGGCACATTCTCCCAAATAGCTGCAACTAATAAATTCGCCAAAACGAAGAAAAAAAAATTATAAAAGACGATCAACTGAAGACTAGTTGACGCTAAAACGAAGCCGCCTGGAAAGGTCGGCAGTGAACATTCCCTCGTACAAGTCCCACATTACGTCTTTTTTTTTTTTATTGCAGTTGTTATCTATCCTAATGCATTATTAATTGCGCGCCTCCGCTTGTCTGCGCGCAAAATTTCTGGTTTTTGCTTCATTTTTTTTTTTTTTTTTTTGTTGTTTCCTTGTCAACTTTTTTTGCTCAATTTCGCTCTTGTTCTCTATCCCATTTTACCTTACGATGAAGCGCAGCGAACGCATCCCGTGATCAAACAGCCCGCGTCCCAGCGGAGCACCTCCAGGTCACGTGACACTCAGGTGGCATTAGATTGGCTCCGACTGATAGTAGCTTCCACTGCGGTTCACCATAAGGTGAAACAGTGTATAGAAAATATACGAGCACGCGTTTATGCCATAAAGAAAAAAAAAAAAAAGACGTCCGAGAAGACTGTGACGGGTACAAATTGATACTGTTTCTCTCCATACTAATTCCGTAAGCAGACGGCCTCTGGCGGACGGGCTACCTACTAAACGATCCTCTGAGACCTCGTGAAGTGGACGCACATAATCGCGGGGCTCATATAGAGTATTCTACACATATTTCTGCGCGCGTTCAGAAAGGAGAACGATAATGAATTCGAATCGGTCGAAACCCTCGTTAGAACGAACGTCGTCAATGCAAATCAGTCGGCCTGGTTTATTTATAACGGTTCCCTTATTCAATCTTAGTTTTGTGTCTGTGTTTCTTTTTTTCAAGAACGGGCGCGAGTCGAGGGCACTTCGCGTTCATTAATTCAAACCCCAGCTTGCTTTTCTCGATTCTGTTTTTCGTTTAATCTGAGAGAGGTATAAACAATGCCCTTTACGCGAAGAAGTTTCTATAATTATAGCAAAGTACGTTCCTTTATTTGTTTCATCCTTCATTTATCTTTCATACCTAATAGAAAATAAAAAAAATATTATATACTTTGTCCAATAAACCTATCATAGCTAATATATATAAAACCTGTATAAAGCGAGTATAAGTTCTCATAGGACCTTATATGTTCTCACACATGTTTACAGATCACAATCATACAATATCTTTTTCTGCGCAGATTTGCTCTCGGAAACGCCAATTTGAATATATCGACCAACATGGCTGTTTACGAACAGGTCACTCATTCTTTTAGTTAAATTTCGCTGCGAAAAATTACAGTTGACGACCCTGAGACGAGTGAGACAGAGCGTTAATTTCTCGTCTCAGTGTCGTCAATTGTAATTCTTCGCATTCCCTCGTTCGCTCATTCCCTCGTTTTGGTTTCGACTAGGAGCCGGATCTTTGCATTACGTATATAGTTGGGACTATAATTATGTGGCTCCGGTGATATCCTGATTATATGTTGTTCCCACTACAGCCGCAGGGGTATTATGTGGCACTAGTGACGGCACACACTCCTCCTGCCCTTGCATTTTCCCATAAGGTTACTATAATATACGCTAGAGGTTCAACTGGCGCTGGTGTGTTGTCGCAAATTGAAGCAGACAGCAACCAGTCGAAAACTGACTTCCGGTAATGCATTTCTATGGGAAAAAGTGAGTGCATTTTCTCCTTGCGCTCGATTATAAGAGCAAATATCCCGAATAATTTGTACGAATTAGGTAGCTTGGAACATTTCTCAGTCAGGCAGATGAAATAACTGGTCTGTTACGGAGTTTTTATTTCAAAGTAATTGCATTCAAAACTGTGCTAAAATGGCTTCGTATATTTATTTATGCGCATTGTCGAACACTGTTAGCGCCAACACGACGTCGGCTCTTATTTCTTTATTTATTTATTCTTATTTTAAGTGACTCACCAACAGCTTAACGCCTCCTTAGGGGTGCACTTATCAATCAATGCGTCAATTAGTAGTAAAATTTTAAACAGGATAAAAGCGAAAGGTTAGGAAAAAATAATAGCCTCAGCACACTTTCGAAATTTACGCTCTTCATCAAAAATATCAAGACTAACATTCCCACAAATATTTTCTAAATGGTTATAAGTCAGTTGTATGCGTGTCATGAATACAGCATGGAAAAAATCGGTAGGGTAAAACAAAGTATGAAGTCTACAAAAAACATCTGAAAAAAAAAAAAAAAAAAAAAAAAGACGGCAAGATCTACGCAGTAGCACTGGATCAGGAACTCCCTGTGCATGTACGATCAAAATAAATTGAAGACCACGCAATACAGTCCGATCTTCAATAAGTACAGCTTTGTGCTTTCTGCTCTGTGCGAAGAGGCTTGTTCTACGTTCAAAACATCACCCGCACGCTCGAAATCTTTGAGAACAAGTGCCCGATAAAAGCTGCCCGGCATAGAAAATAATAAGAGCCATCTTTCGTAGCCCACGTACTTTAGTCTTTACGTTTTGAATGGTTTTAACCGCTCGTAAAGATGCACGACGGAATCATTTTCGTATAATGACAGGACTGGCATATTAGAAATCTATAAGCGTAATCGGAATGCTGGCGAGCGTTCAACAGACTATGTTTTCGATTGTTATCTTTGCTTAGAATCGTCGCTCGTTTTTACACACCTGCTGCGGAACACAGGTTTGAGCCTGAAATATAACGAAGTTAAACATCGTTCACTGATGAAGAAAAATGCACCAACTAAAGCAATTACACTTTTACAATGTTGATTAAGGTACACACTATTCGGTACGACGCAAATAACAAAAGTGTTCCGTTTTATTTTCCGGCGAAGAGACAAAATGCACGCGTGTTTTCCCATAAGAATGCACAGGAGCACCGCAAAAGTAGACTGGTTGCTGTCTGCTTTAATTTGCCTCCCGAAAGTCGCATAGACACTAGCGCCAGTTGAACCTCTAGCGTACATTAAAATAACTCCGAATTTTCTCATAGTCGGGGACAGGTTAAGAAACGCGGGGGCGGGCTTATTCCGTTCGCACTTCTCGCTTCGTGATAGGTTGCTCGGTGTTCTCATCTGCTAATGCCGCAACCTCATTAGCTGCCGGGCGATAATGAGATGCGTGGAATTCGCCACGCTTTCCTAAAGGGTAACATCCGGTCGAAAATGAAACCAAAACGATTGGCTGGTGTCGCTTTAATGGCACGGAATACGATCACGGCCGAAATATTACGTCAAACTAAAAACGCCTTACTAAAAAAAAAACACACACACAAAAAAAAAAAAACACACGATTTTAAGGATGCGATTAGCTGCTCTTTAGCGGGTGGCAGGCGGCTTAGCTTTTAGTCGAGTAACGCAACACTGGGCGACCCGTACCGCAGCACCAACTGTGACGTTACGTTGCGGCCGTAAACGGCTAATATCAGTGTCGCCATCGCTCTCTAGCATATAGTTTCAGTTTTGTCGTAGTCGCCCGAAACCAAACTTTGAGCCGTGATATGTATATAACTAAACACAATATTAAAAAAAAAAGTGTTATATTTTGTAATTTAGGGACACTGACTGAGCTGAAAACAGTCGTAATCCCAAATTCGAAGACAACGACCGAAGTTGCCCTTTAAGCGGTTGGTCAAAACAAAAAAAAACATCGAAAACACTTACATCAAACAATGAAAAAGATCGTTGTCACAATACAAAAAAAGAAAGAAAACACTGAAATATTTACCAATATAAGCGCACGTCGGTTGCGCTTACTACGTCGCGCCACATTGCAGAGGAGGAATTCCTTCTATGGCGAGACCGTTTCGAGCGTCCCCTAATGGCAACTAGTGTCCCTCCGGCCATTAGCTGCAGCCCTGCGGCGTCGAGGGCAAACGGTGATAACTTATACCTTAGCAAATGACGAAAAAAGCTGCACGGCGAACAATAGCCCTAATCCGACCCCTCCTTTTCCGTGTTCTCCCCGTGACCGGGAGAGACACATATATCCGCGCTTGATGACATCAGGTTCCTTCGTGCGGGTATACGTGTGTACGGGGTTTTAGTTTCTCGGAGCAGGTTGGAGTGTTAGTTAATAGGAGGTCGAACTCGGAGGATGTCGGTTTGTTTGAACCTCTACGCACTGAAGTATTTTTTAATATTTTTATAGGGATAACTTCACTTGCGTGCATCTATATGTGTAAAAAAAAAAAAATGCATCCACAGCTTGCTTTTACACACTAACACGTTCTACACCTTCAATTGCGTAAAAGCGCTATTCCAGACACCCACACTCATGACCCGTTCAGCACTCATATTTCAACCTAATACACGTTTTTCTTATCATAAAATAGGGTGTTGTGGCATCGAATACTCTTTATTCTTGAAGGGTGTGAAAAAGGGTGAGGCGAACGCCCTGTTTGAAAGGTGTTCGCTGTACTGACACCCGCTTTAGCGACAATCTGGAATAATTCTTCCGTCTATAGTTCTTCTTTGTTTGGAGATACATTTCTTGAACTTAGATATGTTATGCATTACGCGAAATATCGACGACAGCAAACCAAGACGCGTGTAACCTTCAGAATTGTCGGAGGCGGTGCACCTGTAAAAGAGCGTCTTTCAGTTGTCGAGTCGGTGGAGCAGCCATGATTTCCCTCTCGTGCGTGATCCATTGTGTCTGTATTTGCTCTTTCTATGTACGTACGTGAGAACTGTACGTGGTGCTTGTTGCCTGTGAACTTGCTTCTCGTAAAAAATACGTTCTTAGGACACTGCTAAGATCACCGGTATCCTATTTTCCGGTCGTTCGCCAGCATCTTCAGGGTGTTGGACTAACACTCTTAGATTAGCCCTGGGGCAAGCTGATTTACACCCTTAAGGGTGTAAAACGTTTGAGTTTGTATGTAAGAAACGCGGTCAAAGACAGATCGCCGAACCCAGGAAGTAGGGTTTGAAAAGCCTCAAAATGGTTAAGGATGGCTCACACATTTGCGTTTGAGTGCGATTTGCTGCGTTGCAAGCGCTTGCGACCGCGCTCACGATGAGATAACACACTGGCGACGTCTATGGGGCACTCCCGGAACTCTTCCGATCGACGTGCATATTTCACGCGTCGTCCTCTAACCGTGTGCTCAGAGTAATTACGACAATAAATTACCATAAGCGACTATTTCTCCTAGATAGTAGGAAGATTCGATCTCGCAAATACTGAAAATCTGTCAGTCTATAGTTACGTGCATATCTGAAGTGATCCAGGGTTACTCAACAGATGGCGCTAGAGTGTAATCCTCTCGTAAGTGCGGTCGCGGGCGGTTTCAACGCGGTCGATCAAACTCAAACGGAAATGTCTGAGAGCAGACTTGAAACGCCACACACAAAAAACGCTTCCGGGCCTCGATTTCAAATATCGCCGTGCGCGTACACGACGCGTTGTTGTCTGCCTTGCTCGCTGACCCGGTTAGCTGCAGCAATCCAGCGCTTAAATATACGTATAGCTGCGTCGACTCGCCAACGCCCCACCGCGGGCGTTTCTGGCCTCCCGAAATTTACTGTCCAAAACTCGTTTTACACACGCGTCTTCCAGGAAGCGTGTAACGTACGTATATATCGCTATTGGGTGGCGCGCCGCTTCTCTCAAAACTGGATTATTGCGTCGCTCAGGGAGGAAGAAACCGCGCGCTAACCCGATGCGAATTGTCACGCTGCGTGCATTACGCGGAGTTTTTTTTTTTTTTTTCGCTTTGTCATCACGTGCGTTGTATACGCGGGCGCAGTCACCGCGCGGCGAAACGCCATATAGCAGTTCAACCCGTAATTCAATTGCGAGCGTGAACCCGTCCGTCCACGCCCGCGATTTAATATATGCGCAACTATGACGGTCGGAATAGGAATATTGCATCAAGACCAGACCAGCTGCAAACCAGGAAAACAAGAAAGAATAAAAGTGTCCTAGTTAAAATAATGATAATAATATTAAATAAACTCTCTTTCTTTTTCATTTCATTCTGCGCGAGTACATCTCGGCATTAGACATTTATTTCAAAAAGAATTCTGCGCGCGCGCGGGCCCTTCTCAAGCAGCGGCGAAAGCTCGAACCACGTTTGGCGTCCGGAGAGTGAGTGAGTTGCGCTACCTCTCCTCCCACCTCCGCGCGACTGTGAAAGAGGTCCACTGTGTTATATTGGTTAAAAAAAAAAAACAATAACAATACAGAATACGTTACAAAGTGTCGTTTCGTATTTCACGTAGAGGTTTGTTATCCGTCTGTGCGTTCGCGCTGGGACGACTACAAGAGGGATTTAATCCGCGAGATGAGACTTCGCGCTTGCGAAATACAAAGAAAAACAGAAATAAAATTAAAAAAAAAAAAAAACGATCTTACCCGCGAACGGGGTGGAACAGCAGTGTAAGCAAAGACGCATAAGCCGCTGCTGTTGCGTTTGTTGCCAGACAAGATTTAGGATCCCGCCGGGACGACGTGTAATCCTATTACCCTGTCCCAAGGACGGATAAAAAAAAAAAAGGAAGGTTTCGCATATGCGAGGACCCGAGTCGTACTGCACGCAGCGGAGGCGCGCGCGGAATTTAGGTTTGTTCGAAACGTTTGTTTGCTCCTCAGAATAATAATTAAAACCGGTTTATTAGACCTCTTCTTCTTTGTTTTTTCCTCCGAAAGAGAGGAGTGATATACTACTGTGTACTACTTTTGACTACTAGGTGAATGCAGCTCACACTCTAGATGACTGAATAATCAGTTTAATCAACGGGGAAGGGTTACAATTTGCATCACAACCCAAATCAATAAGCTTCTTTTGTTTAATTCTTTTGTGGTTCATATTGTTACGTTGGTTACAAGAGCACCGTGTTCTTATTCTCGCGCTTGTCCAAGATGTCATTTGTAAGTGGTGAACGTTGCACCAAACAGCGACCTTCACATACATTGACTTATTTGTAAACAAGTGACTTTGGTCCATCCTGCCTAACGTCACAAATACGATCCCTATCAGTGACCCAGATGCGATGCACATAATCCAAAGTAGAAAAAGAAAAACCTTCATAAATGAACCTGTTCCCCACAAACTAGTTAATTTTTGTAAGTCCATCGGCGACTTGCCGCGATCGACTCAATATGGCGGCATCCAGCCAACGGCACTCGTGAGAATCGAAGACGACTTAGACACTGCGTTGAAGAAAAACAAAACAGTTACCCAAATACCGACTGCCCGCAATTTCGATAAAATCGGGCGTGAAAAGAATCCTATCCGACGATAAAAAGCCTGCAAACTTCGCCAAACCTCCGTTTCCCAGAGCGTACAGTCTATCCACGTTCGGAGAAAAGCGATCGGCCTAATAGCACACTCGAGCTCCCAAACGAACATCGGCCGCACCAAGTTAAGAATATATACCATCATACAACACGACGTAAAAAGAGGTAAGACGGCGGAGGGCTTATATATCGTCCCGGCTACAATTATCTTAATGGAGGTTGGTCGCTTAATGGCCACAAAAAAGAAGCTTACAGTTGCCTTCCGCCGCCGCCGCGTTTGACAGCCCCCTGGCGACAGAAGGGGGAACTTCGGTTGTGGGGATCGAGCCGCCTTTGGAAACTCGTTAGAGCCGAAGCCACGTTCGCGGTCCGAGCGCGTGTTCTAATGACCTTCACCCAGAGGCGAGCTCGGGCTGCTTAAACATTAAGGAGCTTCCCGCACCAATCATAGCAAGCGGAAGCAAGAAAAAAAAAAAAAAAAAAAGTGGCCCGAGGCGTGTTTATCGATTTTGGCATTTATTTATGTTACTTTCTTCCTAGTAGAATTTGGAAAGGGCAAGGCACCGCTCTCCCCTTTTTCATTGCTTGTCAGAACAAAATAGAGACTTAGCTAAAAGCCAATCGGATTTCATTACCGCGGTGTTTTCGCCATTATATGTCCACTGATTGGCAGATAAGTTGTAATTGTCAATTTACTCTTACGCCGTATCTCGCTCACCCCCAACATTCACACTCTCAAGGCACGGTTCACACACTTGCGTTTGAGTAAGACCGAATACGTTGCTACCCCTTGTGAGCGCTCACGACGACAGACCACACTGGCATGGTGCCGCCATCTATCGGTATATTCTGGAACACTTCAAAACTCCGATAACTAGAATGAACATTTGGCACCATTAGCGAGTTCACATCTACGCACAATATATGAGAAACGCTCGCGCGTAACATTGTCAGAATCATTTGAAGCCCGCGGTGAAAAACGAATGGGTAAAAAAAATAAAAATAAACGGGACACATACGCAGATCGTGGGTATTTCAAGGCTTCCCCGACAGATGGCGCCACTGTCCTCTGGTCATATAAGCAGTAACCGGACTTGGCCAAACACAAAGGCAAATGTTAGAATCAGCCTCCGCGCTCTCCTCAAGCCCCGCGCGCAGTGGGGACTGATCCCACAGCCAACTCAGTCTCCCTCATTCACTTCTGTGCTTTCGGGCTCCCTAGAGGAGCACAAAGACCCGCGTTCACCTCTGACAAGAACACTTAAAAGCGCCATCGTTCACGGGCTCGCCGTTTCGTCCCGAAAAAGACTTCGCAACAAGACCCTCTTCCGAAGACCACGATAAACAACCACTCGACTTCCACGCGGAGAAGCGCATTCCATCGAGCAAATCTCGAGCTCGGTAATAACAGCAACGAAATGCCATTAAAGGTTCCGCCTCCTCGGTCGCATCGAAAGGAGTCATGTCTGCGAACCGTCGATTGCAGGTCCCTCCTCGCTCTGGAAATGTCACGATGACACAAAGGCGCCGGCGACATCAAAGAAGCGCCGGGGACAAAGAGCGTCTTGGCAGCGGGCCTTCGGTCGCCGAAGACGGTCCGTGATCATAGTATAGCGACTCCGCGACACGCGAGACCACTAGGTGCCGCATTCTATGCGCCAATTCGTGTCTCTGACAACACGCCAAGGCGGTGGGCAGGAGGCAGAGGCCCTTCTCTTCAAGGGCGCCGCCATCTTGAGAATTGCGGCGCCGACGGCACAGAGCTTGAAATACCGGCTGGTTCTGCCAGCACAGCTATCTGGTTACGCAATGGCGTGGGTCCACATGGGGGGGAACTTGGCTAGACTTGGCTATGGTTGGGCTACGATAGCTTGACCGGTTGAATCGAGCTGGCTAATGACAAGCCATCACCATTCCTCCTCCAAAGAACGAGGACGGTGGGGCGCTTTGATTGAGTTTGCGCAACGGCAGGTAAAGGTAGTTTATACAGGTAAGCTGTCTGCATTTAATAGCTGCATCTTGAGAAATATGGCACATATACATTTTCATCTCCTCCATATGCCATGGAGCGATAGCATACATTGCAGTCATCAGAGCACCCGCAGCGGGTTGGAATGGGTCCTCTTGCCGTAGACGAAGTAGTCGTGAGCATAAACGTGACGATGAGTCTGATACAAAGCCCTCCCGATTCACGCTCGCAGTCGACTGAATTCATAAATAAGGATCCTTGGGGAACGTGTGAAGCTCAGGGACATTGCAGCCACACTCGCGCCGCAGCTTCTTGTGCTCATCGCGAATTTTCTTATCCTAGTTAAAATGATTATGCGCATGACGACGACGCAGTGATAGCGAGACAACCGTAGATTTGGGGAATTGTAAGATGATAGAAACACGCACTCTGAACTAACTCACTCGCGACGTCCGTTTCTGTAAGCCAATTTTCGCCCATACCCTTGGCGGTAGCATATTCTGTGTCAGCGGCCGATCCACAAATTACCGGGTCGAGGGTACGTCAGTTACGCGCTGATATAAGGTTATGCAAAATAATATATAAAATAAAAAGTTAACCTCGAAAAAAAATTTTTTTTTTTTTTGGTAATGCAAATGGCGATTTATGAGTTGACAAAGGACGTCGCGCTTTCCTCGTACGCTTTCACTCTGAATAGGTAACGTCCTGTTCTGACACTTTGGCATCTTTGCCTTAACCGCTTGAGGAGGAGGAGGAGGAGGAATAATAGTGATAATAATCATTATTATTACTATTTTTGCGGACACCCTGTAGTCTCATCTGTGCAAGGCCAACATTAGTATAGGATGCACCAAATAGAAGCTGTCTGTCATATCGCGCGCCGAGCGGACTCCCCGCTAGAAGAACCTTGCCCGTGCCGCGCATATTTGGATGGATGAATGAATCCGGCTGAGCCCTTTGGATCGGGCGGTAGCTTACGCCACCTAGCCATGCGAGGGCAGACCTCCACCTAGAGTTTGCTTTGCGCATCTCTTTCGGTTCAAACAGGAGCAAATATCTTGGTTGTGTTCGCCACCAACTGGGAAGATGTGCTGAGTCATCGTCTGCTATTTGCTTGCCATCGCACGGTCCAGAAAAACCTACTCCGGTCCCACAGTAAAGTCCCTAGTCCACGGGCAGTTCCGGAAACGGTATCACTGTTCTTAAAACACTCATTGTAAAGAAAAGAGTAACTTACTTGCCGTGCTACGGTGTCGTTTTCTTTTTTTTTTTTCAAGAAAAATGTTTAGTCAGCAACTTCCACCGCTCGCGAAAATATAACACACTTGGACGTTATATTCCTTATCGCAAAGCATTAAATGCCTCACTACATAAACGACGGGCTGTGACATTGCAGCTGATTTACAACGACTGCTCTGTAAGTCTGAAACGTGCATTTAATTTTTTTGTCTCCCTACGCCTATAAATATATTTTGTACGAGCCAACAGCAGCGGCTTTTTCAAAAGAACCCACGGGTCCAGGTCAGCATTTTTAAATTCAACAAGGGGCGGGGAGAAGTGGAGAGAGAACGCGGCACACGCTGCCGTCGTACGCGAAAATCTGTGCTCCAAGTTCACACTTTCGCGAGCACGCGAGCACCCTCGCACCACGTCTCGCTTCCCCGGTCGAGATATGGGTATATTGATTCCTTTTTCTTCGCCACCTTTTCCTCCGTCCAAAAATACACGGCCGTTTGACTGTTCCCAACCTCCTCCCTTCCCCCCTCCCCCTCACCGCCCTCGCAAAGACTCGATACGCAAACAAAACGTAGCGCCGCTTTCCCTACCCCTTTCTCCTTCGCTGCCTTTGAATCGTGGAAGCACCTTTATATACGGCGTGAATAAAGCCCGTCCCTGAACCCTGGCGCACTTCGTACACAAACACACACACTCTCTCGTCTTCCCTTTCCGTTGACGCGCCGTGGATACATGCCGCGAACCTGCTGAGGTTCGGGTTTGAGCAGGTTCGTCTTTTTCGAAACTTCTAACGCGAAGTTCGAGACGAAGGTTCGACAAATGTTCATCTAAGTTCAATACAGCTCGTGTCTTTCTCTTTTTTCTTTTCGCGCAAAAAGAAAACAATTGAGATGATGCTGCAGCTGTCGAAAGAAAACTGCATGGTCTTTATTGGCTGTATTGCTTCATTGTTTCACATTAATAAAACGAATTAAAGCATCAAAAGATACACTCTCTGATATTGCTAGCGCGAACAAGCCATCGCCGATTTGTTGTATCTTTATTTTTGCTTGAGTATTGGAGGACTGTCATCAAAACTACTGTAGTGTGGTAGAAAGTGCTCAGTTGGGTTACTAACTTAAGTGGCAAATATAGACGCCCGCCAATGCCCTTTTGAAGGTAAAATGCGAAACGCGCCGCAAGTCGTATTCGCGTTATCACCGTAGCGCAGTGTACATATATTTTACTTTTATGTTTGCAAACATCTTTTTTAATGAAATATAAAAGAAAAGATTTTATCAATTATAGATTGTGTCCGAAACTAAAACATCTGTGTAAAAGTTGGGCAACACTGTACGTCCACGAGTCAAACTTGCTCGAACTTCGCGAAAAGTTCGCGAAGATTCGCCTACACTTGGACGTTTCGAACCGGTCGAAACCTCAAGTTCTACAAAAAGTTCGCAAAATCCCTAGTGGAAACAACTTGCGCGCGGGAAAGCGTATGAAGCCACCCGTTCTTTTTAGCATCCACACCACCCTTTCATCTCGAGGATGAAAACTTCCCGAATGGCAAATCGATCAGAGTCCATAAAGGAACTTTTCTTCCGTTCTCGAGCGCGTCGTTCATTTTGAGACTTTTCTTCTCCCTCATCTTCCAAGATCCCCCCTTCCCATCTCAATAGCACGCCACCGCCTTTTCAGGCGGTTCTTCCACCATCCTCCGGCCTCTTTTCATCTTCGGGAGATGTTTCCATGACAACCGTAATGGCTACCGGTCTCGATCACGTGATCATCGCAGATCCTCGAAGACCTCGAAGAGCCCTTGAATTGGAAAATGGCCTTTCCCGATACATTGAAAGCCTCCTGAAGTTCGGATATAGCGTAAAAAGAACCTTCGAAATTTCGGGAAGTCCTTAAAACCACCCTTCCAGTTCTGGATTGCTTTTACAAACCTTCTAGTTTCGGATAGCCTTGGAAGTTTCTGAATTTCGGATAGCCTTTCAAAACGCTTCATTATTGACAGCAGGAATTTTTTTATATTTTTTATGTGCGTTTTTATTGCGCTTACAAACTCCTCCATAGTTGAGCGCTGAACGATCTGAACGCAGTACATATATGCGTAGTATGCATTTTCACATTATATCTCAAAATATAGACGTAGTTGATAGCGCTTGCTAACTGCGCGAACTGCTCAATCAAATTCGAAACTTCGAAAAATAGAACTGCGCTGCCATATTGGCGAGATTTGCTCGCTTCCCGAAGCGACGGACATGCGCGTGCTGGGCTGAGGAGATCGCACGCTGGGCTGAGGACGTCTAAATATTAGAATGGGGTATCATAGCCTTCTCTATACTCACGAAGCCTGGCAGTTCGACGACTGAGCCATAGAATGCCCAGCCGCAGATTTGGAGCGTGAGGATCTGGTAGCAGAAAGCATTTCTCGGGGAACCTATAGTATTCAGCGCACAGCTCAATACCAGCGGCGAGGACCCGAAACATGGTCTTCAAACCCGACGAAAAAAAAAAAAAAAAGCGGTAGCGCAAGGAACGCGAGGACCACGAGCGGACATTCCATCGCTCGGGAGAAGTGTGTTTCGGCGTCTCGCCGCAGCGGGGCGGCCGTTACATGACTCTCCTATTTCTTTCACTTTCGGCGGCCGCGTCTCGTGGCGATCTGCCAGGCTTTGTCAGTATAGAGGAGGCCTATGGGTGTATATGCATCAAACGGATGATGGCTGCAGTCACATGCAAGCTCTGCTACTATTTCCATATGCCAACCATACGATCGACCGCGTTGGACGCCACGAACCATTTGAGCCAATCCAGCGCGGTGAATGTAACACGTGACTACGTCCCCGGAGCGTCCCCCTCCGAAAGTCACGTGACATTCACAAGACGCTCAATTGGCTTCGATGCCTGGTTGCGTCCTACGGTTCATCGTAAGGTGAAACAGTATAATTTTGAATACGTCAGCATATTTCCAAAGGCATGCATTGAGCCTCCCCAAAGAAAACAGACAAACGAAACAATACCAAACATAAATAAAACTCATTGTGACCGATCCACTACTAGAAGATCGCCAAACAAAAACCCGCCAAGTTTTCGCCTGATTCAGTGTGTGCGTGCGTGCGTGTGTGCGTGCGTGCGTGCGTGCGTGCGTGCGTGCGTGCGTGTGTGTTTTTTTCTTCTTTTCGTCTGAACGTCAAAGACAACGTCCCCGCGTGTCTCTCGTGACCTTTCGCAGAACCATTTTTGTCGAGCGTTCCCGACACAAAAAAAAAGTGCACAAAGAGACTGCGCACAAAGAGGCCCTCCGGAAATGACGTGTACGCCGTTTCGTCTTCATCTTCTGCACAATGCGTCCCCGGAAGGTACATATACATGTGAGACGCCGACCAAAGATGACTGCGTCCGCAAAGTTCCGAAAGCCAGCGCAGAATAAGCGAAGAAAAGCTTCAGCGACAACGAACTTTCGTCCTCAGAATGCACGCCTTCTCTTGCAACCCGAGGGTGAGGGCCACTGTCTCTTAGTCCTCCAGACCACAATTCTTCCTGAGAGCCTCCGGCGCCATCCAGTATATGATGAGCTTCTTTTTTATTATTATTTTCTTTTTATTCTCTCGCCATGTCGTTCCCAAAGGGCCATATGTTTATAACTTGCGGAGAACCCGCTTGAAGTAGCTCGAGCCATTTATTGTGAACACCAATGAATGGCGGCAACCTGTGCGTGCGTGTTCCTTCTTTTTTTTTTTCTGCGAAGAACACATTGTGTCACTACATGGCTTGCACTGACCTCACACCAGCGGCCATTGTGATGGCCGTGCTGCTGAACACGTGCCTTCGGCGATATACATTTTGCAAGTTCAAATCTGTTTGTCTCATCGACCAGTAGAATTAGATGACCACTAGCAGGACGCGATACGTCACGTGCAAGCCATGTTTTAATTAATACCGGTCGAGTAATTCTCACACGTAGCTTACAAGAAGCATTCGCTTCTCTGCTTGGTTCCGAGTGCCGATGCTGCAGCGAATATTCCTTGATCAGCGCAGCGGCTTTAGTACTGATTTTTTTTTTTTTTCTTTTCGTGAACACAATGATTGGAATTAACATGACAGGGTCAGACGTACAATCTGCCACGTTCAGCCCAAGACTGAATGCGCAAACAGGAGACAGAGTCGTCACAATACAAGCTTGACAAGATAAGCGTCAGAAGAAAAGTGTGACAAGCGTCACAAGATAAGTATCACAGGCAAAGCATCACAACACAAGCGATACTAAATGAGCGACCATAGAATCTTTTTAAAAGACGTAACTTCGTTCACCATTTTGTTATGAGCTGTCTGTTGTGTGCCGAAGGCGAGCACTCCAAGAATCCACACGACCGCTCAAATGAGTATAGTGCTCAGAAGCTTGCAAGTCGCATCACGCTGACGTCTACTCAAGAGGTTGCGATGTAATCCTTTAATTCACTAAACGTGTAAAAACAAAATGGCGGATTGACGTTATGTGAAAAACCCTATACGAATGAAGATGTTAGCGTAATACCAGCTTGGCTGCATGCTCTGGCCCTCAACCAGACGACTCTTTTGTCGCGAAGCAAAAATCAAACTTTTTACCGTATACGTGGTGAGCTGAAAAACCAATCGTACCACGGGAGGGAACGGTTTACTCTAAGCGGGAGTCACACTATACGAACGCGAAGCCGCTTATTATAACTGTGGGACAACGCGGTTATCAAAATGAAGACGACTTCCCTCGTCGGTTGCTCGCCGGTGCTGTCAAGAGCACGAGGCCCGAGGGCAAGATTTGTCTCTTTCCTCCCCCGATATATGGGACTGCGTGTGTGTGTGTACAGAAGGTTTTGGCTTTCGATCGTGGCTTCGGGACACTACACGACGTGTTTGCGCGGTCTGGTCGTTTAGGGGGAAAGCTGCGATTGTTTTACGCCTAGCGTGATTAATAGCGCCGTCTATATATGTGTGCGGCGAGCAGGCTATAGCGAGTTGTATATGTCCGCTGGCGCGTGTCGAACGCGCCTTGGCTTCGGACCTTTCAGCTTGCGAATGAAATATGTGACTGGTGTCTCTTGTTCGTATATACGTGTCCGTGGTCTTCCAGTGGATGGATTCATCAACGATGAGGCGTGGCGCGTGCACAGACGTTTTTCACAAGGGCGCCGCCATCTTGAATATCGTCACTTCCAGTATGGGGAAACACATGGTTTTGCCGTCGCCACGCAGATAGAATATATTTAGGATATAAGCGTAACCGTCACCCATTCTCAACTTGGCTCCCCTCTACTTTTTTCTTTTTTTACTAATTGCAGGATGAAATGTTTTATTTTTTCGTCGCCCAAACCGGATATCCGCACGGGTGGCTGCCGACAAGAGTAAACGGAAAAGGTGTATACCATGAACGAAAAGACAAATGTAGGAAAGTGCACAAAATCGAGAATATGGTGATTGCACAAAAAAAAAAAAAAAAAAGTCTTTATTGTTTGTACAGCCATTGAGTAACGCCCTGAATAACATCATTTGTTTTTTAAACATACAATCTATCGGTAGTATTAAATTACCATGGCCACTAAAGCGCTATACATATAATGGAAAGAAGCAAAAAGGTTCTTGTATCAGTTTCAGGTAAATATCGACAGCATATAAGTAATGACCGTGTTAACGATGACCATGGACACTGAAAAGCGCCTTGAGCCGTCGGGCAAAATAAACCAAGACGCAAATATTCTCGAAGCCATTCAAGTCAAAGGGGATTGGCAGCTCGGCAAAATGTCTTCCAACTTCAAAGACAGGCGCAAAGGAAAAAAAGACAAGAAAGAAGCGACCGCTTCCTTTCCCCGCGTGGACGCACAGATGACTTCCCAAAGATAACGCCGCCCGCCCATTTATTCCACGCAAAACATGCGCTCTGAACACGTTAATACAGGCCGCCCCACCATTGTTTCCTCGCACAAAAGACTCGACAGACGTCTTCTTTATATATAGATATATATAGAACATTTCTCCGTCCATACAGCTCTCATTGTAACGCTCTCCTTTTGTATGCGTACTACGTGTGTGGATGTTTCCTACGGTTTTCTGCGCGTTCCTATACTCCCTTCTCCCCTACGGTGACAGTGCGGTGGGAGCTACGCACTCGCCGGACCAATCAGCCGCCTCCCTTTCATCACGTGACCCGGCGCGTTGGCGTGGGCGAGAGCGTGGCAGGAGATAGACGTGCGCTTCATCCAACGAGCATGTACCTTGCACCGCACTGTCAGCTTAGGGGTGAACGGAACATAGCCTCCCGAAAACAATACACAACAAGCAAATTACGTATAAAAAAAATGTTAAAAAAATGTGCGGGGGAGGGGAGAGGGTGGTCCATCGGAAGCTGATAATGCAACGATCGATTTGAATCTGCGCACCTTAATGACCCTGCGGTGCGCCTTTTGTCGTCTCTGATGAAGACGTGGGGGACGGCGCCTGTACAATTAAAATGTCGCGATGCGTACGCGATTAAGAGCTTTGTAGAAGCGCCCGTGCGCGTCGGCTAATACCGCGGGGGCAGTCGGCTGTCTGGGCCGCGATGGAATGGCTCGATGGGGACCGCTAACAAGGCTGCTACTGTCAAACAGCTTTTGCTCTCCCCGCGCTCCCTTTTGTCGATCGCCTTTTTTTCTCTTTTTTTTTTTTGGCGCGTCAGTCAGAATTGTATTACGTACGGTTGAAGCGTCACCGGTGTAACACGCTTTTCTACAATACAGCTGTTTAGAGTTTACGCCTTTGCTAAGCTCAGATACGCTTCCTTCAACTAGAAGAGGTCAAGCTCGAGGTGGAGCTATACTATAGCTGTTTGCACGTGTAACTGTAGTTGTGTCAGTGGGTAGAATCAACGATAGTTGTATCTGTGGCAGTGTGCAGTTGACGACACAGAAATACTGACAGTTATAGCTATGAAATAATAAAAATAGGAGCAGTTTTTTTTTTCTTAATCGAGATTTTATTTTGAGCACAACAGCTATATTTCTTAGTAAAGTTCAGAACCTTGGGCGTACCTCGGTGCAAAAGTCGTTAATGTGCGTCCCGAATGTTCAGCATCCGGCCAACGACCAGCAATTAACGTTTTGAGCGTATAGCCTTTTGCAGGTTGAGGACAGCAGGACTCCTCCCACAAAGCTCTCTGCTCGCCATGATTGGTAGTTTCCTCCTCTCCACTCGCGTTCTCTCCAGCGTTCGCTCCGCTAAAGTGGAAAGAGTGAAGGGCTTTGTGGGACGAGCCTGTCCCGCTGTTCTTAACGCGAGACGCACTACTATGGAAACGTCGTGCTTGACCTGCCCATGCATTCCGCAAAATGGCTCCTGACCCGACTGCGCACGTTCCATCTCTGTCCGCGCAGAAGCACCGAGGCGAGAAGAAAGCTCACAGCGTTCTGGAAGGCAGCGACACCTGGAGGAAGCTACACCGGTCCAACAAGCACAGCAAGGAGCGTTTTCACCACCACGAGAAACACGTGAGTGTTTACGCCACCCACGCCGGGCCTCATTCGTCGAGCATATCGTGATCAGCAGATCATCGCAAAAGTGGTGTAGTGGAAGCAGCCGCTGAAAGGGTATCTTGCACGTCGCCGACAGTTTAAGAAACGTAACTATTAACTCGCCACGCCCAGGGTTTCTTAAATTATTTGTGACTAGAGGTATCTGTATACTACGAGACCAATTGAATAGCCGCCTTCTGAGCGCTGCCATGATTTGTCGACTGGGCCGCAGAACGCTTTCTGAACATGTTCAGTAGCTCAGACACTGCGCATGCATCCACGGGCCAGTGACACCGGTGACTCCGCATTTTTCGCCTGCGTGACAAGTCCTGATAACGTGCACCGACCCCCCCCCCCCCCCCCCCCCCCCACCTCGCTTCCCAAACCCGCAGCTTTGTTGACGCTTCTCTTCCGCGTTGAAAACGTTCGTTTCTCAATCTCAGCAAACTCGTCCCAAAGTTGAGAGCCTCCCTGCGAAGTCCGGCAAAACGAAGAGGGGCTAGAAAATAATATAGGCATGGGGAAGGAGTAAAAAGAAAAAAAGAAAAAAAAAATAGTAATAAGATCACCCGAAGCGAAGTTCGGAAGGGAGGATATCATATAAAGAGCGATCGGTCTACCCAAGATCGCGATCCGAACCACTTCGACTAGACTGCCCGATCCATAGGTAAGAAAAGGGGAAAGAAAAAAAGGAAAAGAAAAAAAAAAAGAGCGACACACAAGCTCTAGGCAGATAAAACAAGCGGAAAATAAGAAACTCTCGAAAACTCTCTCCGATCAGTCATGGAATCGCTTCACCGCTGCCGGGCGACACGCCCGTTCGCGCGCGAGTGGACGCCAACGCCACAGACACGCAAACACACGCAAACCACGCGGAAGGAAATCGGTGGCCGGATCGGGACGGGGGACAGACGCGAGATTGAAAGTTGGCGGGGTGGGAATTCCTCCGCCGCAACCCGAAGGAAGAGAACGCGAACGAGATCGAAACGCTGTGACCGGGACGGACATGACCTGCGGTGGATTCATCGAGCGAAGCGTGATGTACGTAGGTGTCGCCGATTCGAAGTGCCAACGTCCGCTCGAGACAGACATGCATGTGTGCATGTATATGCGAGATCTTAAAATTCAGTCACAATATATGATGTACATCAATGTCGGTTTTCCCCCCTAAAATGGACTTCTTATAACAATTCCTGTTTCTCAACAGCTTGTGTTTGTGACGTCGTCAACTCATGTTTATGACGTCATCAAGTTCGCCTCAAATGTATCTGATTTCACCCGAGTTCAGCTCATGCTTTGGACGTCATCAGCTCTGTTTCTGATTTCACTTAATGTTTCTGACGCCACCAACTTGTGTTTTTATGACGCCGGTAACACGTGGCTATGATCTCATTGAGTTGAGCTTGTGACGTCGTCAACTCATGTTTATGACGTCATCAAGTTCGCCTCAAATGTATCTGATTTCACCAAGTTCAATTCATGTTTCCGACGTTATCGGGTTCGGCTCTGTTTCTGATTTCACTCCATGTTTCTGACGTCACGCCAACTACGGAGACCACCACGTGTTCGTGCAGTTAGCCCCAACAGGACATCGGCGTTTCTTCGCGTTCCAGACGTAAACAAGGCAGTGACGACGTTCGATTTTACGGCACCACGTTGCACCAACCTGCATGGATTAGCTCTAATAAATGGCTCGTTCATTTATCACAGAAAAACGGTACAAAACGGCGACCGCTTCTTTGTGCTAGCTGTGTCGCACTCTGTACAATGGCTTCCCGGTCGAGTAACTTTCGAACTTTTTTTGTATTTAATTAACTTTGCGTCTGCCCAAACAGCCCCAGACCACGAAGAAGGCGCTGGGAAACAGCAGGCGAGGTGGCGGTGGGCGCGCGGACGGAACTGCGTTGATGGCATTCGGCTCCCAGCACGCCAGCTAGGCCCTACTCCTATCCACCCTGACCTGACAGTGCGGTGCAAGCTACGTGCTAGCCGGACCAATCAAACGCCTCCCTTTCATCACCTGGCATCGCCTCTGTGCGTGGGTATTGGCAGGAGCGTGATCACATGGTGAAACATAGACGTACGGCTGGTCTGAGGTAGCTTGCACTGCACTGTCAGCTTAGGCGTGAACGGGGTGCACCGTCCGCTCGCGTGCACACAGCGTCAAGCTTGGGAAAGCTTTTTCACTCCCGTGGGATCGTGACAGGAGATAAATGAGTCCCTCCTGGTGGCCCCAGGCGTGGGCGCTCTAGTTCTATTTTACTTTCTCCTCTCGAAGTATCTGTATATCTCCCTCTTTCTATCTATTGTAAAATTAAAAATAAATAAAGTAAGGAAAGTGTTTTTGGCCGGAAAGTGAAATGTAGGCGATGTGTCGCGTTTTTCTTTCATACGCGTAAGATGAATGGAGGAATGAAAATACTCGGACCTTTAGAATCGGGCGGCGGCTTGCGACATCTAGCGGTAAAAAGGCGAAACTGTCCGGTCGCGCTCTAACCTTTGTGCTTCTCAGACTTTTCTCTTAACTTTTTATACTCTCTTTCGCAACAGACAGCCATCAATGGAGAGTACGCCCACATATCTGTCGTTGTTTTTTTTTTTTTTTTTCTGCCTTTTTCCGTTATTTCATAATTATCAAACCTACATTTAGAAATTAGCTGACTCTTTCAAACAACAAAAAAAAAAAAAACTGGTAGTTAATTCAGAGATGCATAGAAGGGTGTTTCAGCTTCTGTTCTTCTCTGCGGTACATACGCGAAAGCGCAGCTGTACCGAATGCTTCGTCCGCACGCGCTTTCTGACAAACGAAAAGCTACGCACACACGTATGCGTGCGGTTTCTCCCAACACGTCACATAGACGGAACTCTCGAGACGGCTATGCGCATGATTTGTCAACACTCCGCAGACCCCCGTTTCCAAACACTCCGGCAAATCGATTCCTTCGCGGCATAAGACCACCGATTCCTCGGCAAACATATGAACACGGACGAGAGTTGAATCGAATTAGAGGCGAACAGACAGACGACAGCTTGAAAACTTGAAAAAAATAAATAAAAGAACACGACAGCCGCATATTCTTTGTCAACAACAAGCACCGAGACGTCGTCCCCATTTACGGGTCTACTCGAGAAAATCCGACGGCACGAGTCGGCGCAATTTGACGGGGAAAAAAAGAAGAAAAACAGTCGCAAATACTTTTTTTCTGTTCGTCCCAATTCCGTTGAGAAGGTACGGTACACTCGGCACGGGTGCTGGCGCGTATGTTCCCGTGTTAACTTACGATGAAGTTCCAGCCAATCGAAACGTTGCGTTTGAATCGCGTGACTGCGCGCACTGCGTGCCCGTTCCATAAAATAAGCGAGAAAATAGCGTTAGTTGTTAGTTCGTCAAATCCTAACGCGTTACTGAGATCCGTTACCGTTCTGAAAATGTAACGAAATAGAATTACCGCTACTTACGAATTCCAACGAACGTTGCGCGTCGCTTTGGATTTGATCATTACTATTATAATTATTATTTGGCAGCGACGAGCCGTGGATACAAACTCTAACAAGAACTAAACGGTAACAAAATGATTTCGTGATCTTTTTATAATCCTTTTTTAATTAAATTTGTAGGATACAGCGAGGGTCCGCTGGCGCAACGGCCTTTTAAAGGGACCGGAAATGTAACTAATTTTAACCGAAAATAACGAGTCGGTGTATCCATAGATAATACCACAAAATAGTAACAAAATTTGTACTTTTCTCGTTGGTCATTTTAGAATCTAACGAGTACTTTACTATACCCTGTATCGTACTTCGTATATACAACGCTGTCAAAACTGCTGGCGCCAGCGTGGGGTTTGATCTCGGAAATCATTTACACACACTCGCACCTGTATAGCTTTGACAGCGTTCCATACTAAGTATGAAACTAAGTATACGTTATTGAAAAAAAAGAAGTAACGCGTTCCAGTTACGTCGTTGCGGGCGTCGCGCATTGCTGGATGTAACGCGGTACGCGTTACAGCAATGCGCAACGCCCACACGGCACCGGATTGGCTCTGACAGTTCGTAGCGTCCATGCGCGCTTCACCGTGAGGCGACAGTCGCGTTCTCAGAACGACTCTACGCACACACACACATCTCGAGACAACGGAGAGCTACTTTTCTACCTTCCTCCCAGTCGCGGAAACTTCGTATTCCGCTCACGTCTGCACGCTGCATTTCCCGAAGAACTCGGTATACTTTGCGTGCACTCGGGCAGAGCGCGGGGCGACCAACCGACCAAATCCAAATCCTTAGTAGCGCGCTTGACGCTGCTAAGAAGATTCTTCTATTTTTGTGTTTCTCCTTCTCCGGATTGTTTACATCTTGGAGTTTTATGGTGCACTCGCGTTCGTATGCGTGTATCTGTGTGTGTGTGTCGCGCAGAGCTCGTGGCAAGCAAAGGATGCAGGCTTTGTTTGTTGTTGTTGTCGTCGTCGCTGTTGTCGGAGCGCGCGCAGCGCCGTGACAACTCTCACTGCTCGCTCGTGTATATGCACTTTGTGTGCGAGAAGATTTGCTTCCCCATGCAAATCTCCCCGCAGTTGGTACGATGAGGCGTTACGTGGGGAAGGCTTAGTTCCAATGTTCGGGAGGAAAAAAAAAAAACTATCTCCACTATCTTCAGCGGCGTCTTGAGCGGTTCGGCGCAGTGATCCGAAGGTACGGGCAGAGTAAGCGACACGCGTTTTAGTATTCAGACCGGCTCGCGGTGATGAATGGATGATAAAGGGTCGCTGTCTCTGAGGATGAAAATGTGATAGTATGGGCAAGTTGGGTTCGCGTTAGACATCGTAACACTCAAAAAAAAAAAAAAAAAAATTACAATTTTTTTTTTTTATTAACATTAAGTTTTTTTGGATGCAATTCCCACCCCTACCCGTTTCGATCTGGATGAGCTGCTTCGTACCGGCGTGCGGTCGTGTATTACTACTGCGTGGTGCACGTTAAAGAACCCAGGCTAGCGGCTGTACAGCACTGGCTAAATTGCTTATCTGCCACCAGACGTTCACTGAGACAAATTTTCCCTTGTCTAAACGTGCACACGACACAATTCAATTAGAACTTACGAAACACTATTAATTAATTGATGGAGGTCTTAAGGAGAGCGGCAGCTGCAGCTCAAGCGCTAACACCACTCTACGAAAATTCATACCAAATAATGCGAGACCATGGAACCACGTCCTCAGCAAAGACACACACACAGACGATTAAAATAAATCTGGTCAGAAAACAAGACACAAGAAGTTCGTGCGGAGTAGAGTCACGTGATGAACCTGAGTCATTTTAGAACAATATTTAAAACAGCAGCGGCAAAAAAAAAAAGTTTTGGAGCACATGCATAAATTCCTATTAGAATTACTTCAATTGCGAATACTTGTTCACTTTCTTCCGTAGACTTGTTTAACTAAAATACACTTATTTTATTTATTATTTTACCTTCCTACCCACGTGCAGCCACTCACCACCACCCACACGACAGAAGCACAACGGAAGCTCTGCGGCGAAGCGCGTTTCGTGGGATCGCGAAGCAGACTCCGCAGATGTCGCTTTTCCCCAACACACCGGTGCGCAATGAGAAGCGCACTCAACGGCACTGACGATCTTACCCAGACGGACTTCTCAACAGGGAGTTTTCGTAAACCGTGTTTCCCCCTCCGCTAAACCCTCCGCAACGAAGAAGCCTCTACTGCGCCTGTGCTCCGATGGCCTTGGCCGTAGAGTTCCGGGTATAGTAGCGGGTTGCGGAGGGCGTTGCGGGACGGCGAAAACGATCCACGGAATATTGCGGAACTTTTGAAGTACTGTTTAGGGCTGAACTCTATAGAGCAAATCATGCGACAAATATCTGACGAACTTTGCGCGCGACGTAGCAGCCAATGTGGTGACACCAGGCACAGAGCAAACTCTGCCGGACAAAATTCGTCATTTCTCCCGGCATATTCGCCCAGACTTGTACAAAGTTCAACTACTCCACTCAAGTTACTGTAGTTTAACTACTTTTCTGGGTAGTTTAGTAACTTTCAATTACATTTTTATTTCGGTAATTAGTAGTTTACTTTAATTACTTTTTCTGAGTAACTTCTACTCAAATTACAAATTACATTTGAATTCTAGTGGTTGTTTTGCCTATCAACAAACGTTCCTGCATAAAACAGATAAGATCTTGGAAGATCAGCTGATATTTCCAAAGAGGGGGAAGCATGTGGCGTAGGAAAGGGAGCTGGGGGAAGAAAAAGGATCGGAGAGTCTGAAACCCCCCAAAATTTGCCCGAGCCCCTTCTTCTGCAACAACACTGCTACGAAGCGCGGGGAGCGAACAGGTACGACGCAAGAGGCCGAATAACTGCGGGATTAGCGCCGAAGACTGGCGTTTCTTTGTGTCCCGAAGCTGAAGGAGACTTGACCCATTCGAAGAAAGGGGTGGTTCCCGCTTCTTCCCAACGTAGAAACTCTCGTCCACTACAGGAGTTGCACACACTGCATCCTCAGTCAAAGGAGGTAACAAAATGCAGCACTCGCTCTGAAGCTCATCTGGTGCTCCCGTAGTTTTTGCTGTACTCGAAGAATCGCATGCCAAAGGGCAATGCAAAGGGGGCCTTTTTGCGTTGCCTTTCCTCCCAAAACATAGGATATGCAGATCTTCAAAGATTTCAAGATCGTTCGAGAAACCTTAAACATTACCCCAACGTTTTCATACAAAAAAAAAAAAAAAAAAAAAAGTATATATAAACAAGCAGTGTTTCGAAGTACTTGAAGTACATGGTACTTAAAGTACCACTGTTTAGAAAACTTGTACTTTACTTAAAGTATATTCTCTGGGCATGTACCTGCACTTTCCGAGGAAAGTAAAACTCCCCAATTCAATGTACATTCCCAGAATTGAAAAAAATGGCGTGTCATCGTGTGAAAACGCGCTCTTTCGAGACGTCATCTCGTCATTTCTCTGAGTTAACTAAAGCGGCTATAAGACCGACACAAATAAGTGGTTCATAAGTTGAGTGTGTCCACGCCTCTTCAGCAAGAGTAAAAAAACTAGACTATGGCGACCTGACTTTATACAATATTTGCTGCCATTTCCGTAAAAAAACTGAAGCACCTCCGATTACCTCTGGAGCAATGCGTACCAGTTAAAAAAACACTGTATTGGGAATGAAAGGGCATCGTGAAAGCTTCTGTTAAAACTACTGGTACTTTGCCTTGAAATAGATTGTATTTATGGTACGTTATTTCAAGTACATCGCACCCAGTGTACTTACTACTTTAATTGGAGTACATAACCTCTAACTCACTTTGTACAATGCTCCAAGTACTTTTTAGATGTACTTCACGCAACAATGTAAACAATAAAACACTCAACATTGTAAAACCCGAGACGTAGGACAAAAAGGAGAAGAAAAAAGTGGACAACACAGACACAGGTCTGTGCTGTCTAAAAATCAAGCTCAGATAGTGCTAAACATCAAAGTAGAAATGACGCATTTACAGTACATCATTGACCAAACAAATAGGAAAGTACAAAACAATTAGGCACGCAGGAGCAGAACCAGCTATTACAGCATTTCTTTGAAAAAACAATCCGATCCATATTTGGCTAGCACAATTTCGCTAACGGATCAAAACTTATGTACTTTCTTCTTACCATAAAAAAGTATATAAAAGTAACTTCAAAAGTAATTCGCTACTTTTTTAAGGTAATTAGTAATTTTCTCAATTACTTTCCATTTGAGTAATTTCTACTATACTCAAATTACTTTTAAGGTCAATACTCAGTAACTTAACTTAATTACTTTTTTTTAGTAACTTGTACATGTCTGTAATTCGCCCCATGGAGACCAGCCCTTAGTGTTCAATCCGAAGACGTCAAATCGAGCGGTACGTTATTAGAGGCGACAATTAAAAGTTTTATTATTAGATATTAGTTATTCGAAGCGACGAGTATTAGTTTCAGCGTGGGGAAACTGAAATCCCATTTAGGCGCAATGTTGGCGAACATTTCTCACATCTTGGCGAAATGTGAACCAGGATGTAGCAGCCTTTGGCGCAGTATATATGACTCGAATGTCGCAACAATCACATCACTGAAAGCATAACGTCTACAGTTGAACATAGCCGGTTCCGTGTTTTCGGGATACATCGAAGAACCCCGAAAATTAGCCGCCGAGCCGGTTTTATCAAATTCGACAAAACCGAAAAAAAAAAAAAAAAAACGAATCGGAGCTGTCCTTGATGGTGAAAAACCTTCAAGGCGAGAAACCTTTAACTGGAGCTTTATTTTGTGTTATTCGGAACACAGCCCGCACCGAACTGTGCGAGGTTGCTGCATTCTTTGGGAACTATCACCCGTCCTCTCGTTTCTTTCTCTTATCGATACCGAGACGATTCCACGCATTCGGGTAACGCCCATTTTCCTTGGAGCTTAAACACCGACGACCAGTTCGCGCTTTCCACTTTTCCCTCGCTTCCACTTGTCCCCTCTTTTACCCTGTCCACCGTTGCCCGCTTTCTCCTCCCCCATGGTGAGGAGGATCTTCTGCCTTGCAGAATCTCGAGTCGAGTCGTCTGCTTTTATGGAGGGAAGCTGGCCTTTAAATGGTAAAAAGTTAATGAAAAGTCTTTTCCTTTTTTTTAGAAAATGCCTTTTTTGATGTTTAGACCTACCCACTCAGCTCTGTGCAAACTATTATTGCTCTATCTAATTTTTAAATACGAAAGAAAACATATGAAGTCTTAATTTTCTATTAACATGCTGTAGAAATACACATATATACTTCAGGGCTTTTTTTTTCTCCCTTCACACTTTTTTCACAAGTACCGATGCCTTACAGGCGTTTTCTGAAGTTTGTCTTGGACAATATTAACACGTTTGATGCCGATTTTAATCGGGAAGAATGGAGCTGTGCGGGGATGCCTTTTTTATAGTCTTCCAACTAAAGAGTTCTGTCCAATTAATCACTTTCTTAGATAACGAGAAAGCATGTCTTTTAGGCTGTAATTACAATCGTTTTTTTTTAGTAACATAAATCCTCTCAGGTGAGATCTAAAATAGCATCACCGCACAAATTACACCTTTGCGAATGCAGTTGCATTAAAAATTTAGATAATTTACGAATAATTTTTATCTAACTACCCGCAACAAATGACCTAATCAAATTAACCGATCTGCCATAACTCGGGTTCTAGTAAAGATATTTGATATCTGATTGCATATCTACAATAGGTGCCAGATGTGTTATATCGGTGTATAATATTTTAAGTATCCTTTTATAAAAAAAAAAAAAAAAAAAGTTTCACATTCCCTTTTAAAGAATCCCACGGCCGAGTTTTCTTCAACACAAGCCCCGATGATAAACGCCGATTTTTGTCCGACACCGAAGATAGGCACCGAATCTGTGGAAAAAAATACCCCCCCCCCCCCCCCCCCACCAAAAAAAAAAAAAATTATATATGCCTGATTTTGAGTGAAAATGAACCCCCAAAAACATGGAACCCCAAGCATTAGGTAAAATCGGGGAGCCACCGCTGTGCCTGCACATATTTTGAAGAGTTTCCGCTTTACAACCCGGTCTCCGGGGTTTTCTAAACCAGCTGTTCCAAGCCGAGTGCCTGTCTACCGCCGCCAACTGTAAAACCGAAAGTACGTCGTACACCCGGATTCTTCGTTCACCCGCTGCTCTCGTGTTGTGCGGACCCTAGTTTTCGACATGCAACCGCGAAGTCTCTCGAAAGTTGACGACAGCTTCTGAGACGAGTTGTCAGTTTTCACCGTGAATAAGTTTTTCTTTTGTTTAGTTATGAAACACGTTTGCAGCGTGTCCGTGTCGCCCTAGTGGCAGGCAAACGTTTGAACCACGTTCCCCCTCTCTGCTCCGAAAATTTTTCTTTTTCCTATACCATTTTTGGAGTTGTCAGGGAAGTTTGGCAGATCGCGCAAGGGCTCGTATAGTAAACACACTTTTTGGCGACATCATCCACAGCACATCGCATAAAACAGGTACAATCTTCGATCTCTGGACTCCTTTGGTGAGCCTGTATACGATCGGCTCTTCGAGTGCTTTGCGGAAAAGTGACTCTCGGGTCTTCGTTCACAACAATAGGGACTTTTAGCAAACCGCTACCGTGTTCTGCACACGGCACCACCGGCGATGCGATCTCGTCGCGCGATAACTTTCATCACAAAAGCGACCATCGCGGGCAAAAAGCGACGCGATTTGAGCAGTCGCTACTCGACCCGACTTTTTTGCGATGCGGTCTAGTCGCGGAGCGGCTGAGCCAATCAACGGCGTTCGGAGCCCGAGTTTTCGAGAAACGACTCGCCAATGAAGGCGTTGGACTCGCTCATCGCGCACGCCGGTGTGACCATCTAACTTATTTTTCGATACGATCTAGTCGCATCGCGCGACTGCTTACATCGCCGGTGGGAATGCGCCTTTAAGCTTGCCTTTTAAGCGCGCGCCCCTCGGTGACGGTATCACGCAGGCGTGCGCGCTGAAAACCATGCTTCGAAGGCTCCGGTAGTGAGGTACATGGAACACGGTAACGGTTTGCTAAAAGTCCCTATTATAACATCCGACATATTTCCGATCACGGTAATGGTACAGGCACTAATTCACACGTGTGCGTTTTAGTGTCACCGAGTGCGTTTAAACATCTTGCGACCCCTTACGACGAACGAACACGCTCAGCAACCACCGAGAACAGACTGGCGCCATCTATCAGGATAGACCTGAAACACGTCCGATCTGCGTACGAAATTTTTCTGCAGTGTTTGCGATATCAAGTCGGCAAACTATCTTCAAGAAATGGCTTCTTATTATAACACCATCAGAATTGTTTCGAGTCCATGTGGAGAAAAAAATAAAAATAAACGATGCGTAAAAATGGGTAAATGTATACGTAGATCGGAAGAGTTCCGGGGCTTCCCGAGCGATGGCGCCAGTGGCGCTCTTTCTTCGTAAGCACTCACAAGAGCTTTCAACGCAGTCGGTCATATCTCAAACACAAATGTGTGAACCAGCCTTATCGGTGACTCGGGGTTTGATGTTGCCCATACCGAGCCCCGAAGTACACTGTTTCACCCCATCTCAGAGCGCTTCAAAGACTAGAAGACGGACAAACGCATACGCAGGGACTATAAGTTCGAGGTCACGACGCATTCTGCGCTCGATTGGATCAGGGCCTCAGGCGACGGATGAGCACGCGCACGAAGACGGCGAACGGAACGACGATGCGCTGTCGGCGCTCCTTGATTCGGCCCCTGCAGGCTAATTACGTCGGCTGCGTTCGTACTTCGGGCGATATAATATAGTCTTATCTAGGGCGGCGACCCACTTTCCGACAGATATAAGAGAGGCTTAGTCTACAGTCGCGACTGTAGCTGATTATCGGGCGGCCTCCATTTACACAGACCTGGAGCAATCGGCTTTCGTATATACTGCATAGGCGTCCAAGGAACTATAAGCCAGTCGACTAATTCTCAAAGGAGCTACACCTACGCACGAATACACGAGTCAGGACCACCCAATCTTCCTTACGAAGTGTAAGAACTTCCTACGCACTTGCAGAGAAGGCTGCCGGTGTGTGTGTGCGTGTTTGTGCGCCTGTGTGTGCGTGCGTGTGTGTGTGTGCCTGTGTGTGCGTGTGCGTTCTCTAAATTACAGTAGAGTCTCATTGTGTACACGAGGTGTACGCGCGCATGTCCATTGTTCGCGAGGATTATCTTACCGGCGCAGGTGAGATAATCCCAATTACGTACCACTGTAAACACGGAACCGAAGGGGACGCTGTAATCCGGAGCTCGAGGGGCTAAATTCTGGACTCGAGTCGTCAGATTA